>NW_021319120.1:344249-346948 GCF_001605985.2 Dendrobium catenatum | reverse complement strand
CCAAGAAAATTTCTTTTTAGGGGGGGCACGTGCCCCCCCCCGGCTTGTGATTGATATAATCCATATATTCATTTATTCATATCTTATTGTTCAAGCTTCCTCTTTTTTTCCTTACACTTTTTGATCGAATATGGTAAAAAAGAAGCCAAAATCAGATCATGAATCGGAATTTGAGGAGTTTAAAAACTCCTAATTTAGGCTTCATTTGATGTGATTAATCTTTTTATGATTATAAAATTATATATTTTATTAAAAAAATCTTTTTCCTTGGTATTTTAATTTTAAATAGATAGATTGTGATAAAAAGAAAAATATTTTATAATGTTTTCATTCAAATCCCTCATTTTTGTTTTACTTTTTTATTAGTGAAAATTCAAAAGAAAGTTAGAACCAAATAAATCTCAGATAAAAAAATAGTAAAAGAATTGATCAAATAAAGAGAAGAGAAAGGTAATATTCCAAGCAGATTATTTTTTATGATTAACTAGGACTTTTTTATTGCTTTATATGATTGTAAACTTTATTTAATTCGCATGACATTGTCATCTCATTATTTATTTTAGGATTTATTTATTAAACTTATCATTTCTCTCAAAAGAATTTAACAAATTAATGGAACCTAAGCTACTTAACAAGTGAAATAAATATCGTTCAAGAACATGCACATAGGCTGAAAGAAAAATCCACACTTAGGCTCCTTTTGGGATAATATTCTTACTATTTTTATAGTAATTTTCTAGCACAAAATTTTTTTAGAAAGCAGCTAAACAAATAGTGAAGAAAAGTTATCCCAAATGAAGCTTCAATCACATGCTTCTATTGTGATGCCCTGGAATTAAATTTAGAAGAATTATATATTTATCACTTTACGAATATATCAAAGCTTCTATAAATCATCAATATAAATAATAATCAACAAAACAAACTAAAATCATATACACCATGATATTTAATAATTTATTTTCCTTAAATGTCATTTACACTAGCCAATAGATCACTACATTACTCCATAATCTATCACAAGCTCATGACTACTGATACGTCCTCAAAAAAGTATCATGATCGGGCACGAATCTCGATGCAAAGTCAAGTTGGAAACTTCCGAAATTAAAATTGGGACCATCCAAACTCCGATTTAAGCAAACTTAAAGTTGAACTAAACATCTCGGAAATACGAACCCAACAACACCAAATTCGACTCAATCTGAGCCCAAATGGATCCAAATCAAGGGTCTGAAGCGTTGTTGGAGGGTTTGAACCACAATTTGGGTTACCAAACAGTCTCTAAACTTGATGTTCTTATAGTCGAATCGAGTGGCTCGACAAGACGAATCCAACGAGGCCAAGATCACTGAATTTCGACATCAATAAGACATTCAAATGTCCATCAAATGGTCCACGATCAAGGGATTCAACATCGGCTGTCTATCCAACCATTCCCCATTTGCCCTTGATCTCTCACCTATTTATGGGTCATGCCACTCCATAAATCTATAAATAGACCCCTTATTTCTCTTGAGAGGGGATCGAAAGAAAGAAAAGAAGAATGAAGAAGAGAAGGAAGAGAAGGAAGAAGCTCCTCTACCACCGCCTGAGTTTGCCGGACCACCATCTGAGGCTCTTGCCTTTGCCGGACCACCACTTGAGGGCCTCACCTTCGCTAGACCACCTCCTAACGTCATTGCTCCGCCGAACCACCACCTAAGGCCCTGGGCTCCGCCGGACCAGCACTTGAGGCCCTCACCTCCGCCGGACCACCGTCTGATGTTGTTGCTCCACCGGACCACCACTTGAGGTCCTGGGCTCCGCCGGACCACCACTGGAGGCCTTCACCTCTGTCGGACCACCGCCTGACGTTGCTACTTAGCCGGATAATCACTTGAGGCCCTGGGCTCCACCAGACCACCACTAGAGGCCCTCACCTCCGCCGGATCACCAATTGAGGCCCTCACCTCCGCCGGACCACCGCCTGACATCGTTGCTCCACCAGACCATGCACCACTGGGGGCCCTCACCTCCGCCAAATCACTACTTCAGGCCCTCGCCTCCGTCGGACCACCGCCTGACTTCGTTAATTCGTCGGACCACCACCTGAGGCCTTGAGCTCCACTGAATCACCACTTGAGGCCCTGGGTTCTGCCGGACCACCACTTGAGACTCGAACTTCTCCTAGACCACCACGTGATGCCTGTACTTCTGCTAGACCACCACCTCAGGCTTGGACTTCTGTCGGATCACCACTTGAGGCCCGAACTTCTGCCGGACCACCGCATGATGCTTGGAGTTCTACCGAAGTATTGCCCTACTACAACGGTCTTTCTGACCCCGATCTCCTGCCGACTACAATCCTTCTGACCTCCTTCGCCTACTATGGTCCTTCAGAACTCCATCACCAGAAAACGGTCTTTCTAACCCTGGTCTCCTGCCAATTATGGTCTTTCAGACCTCTGTGTCCTACCTACTACGGTCCTTCCAACCTCCATCGCTTACTATGGTACTTCTTGTGACGCTCCAGGCATCCATAGTGAAAGGATTCGTCTGACAGTCTCGATCAATCTCCATTCCTGCTCCCTTGCTCGGACCTGAAATTGTTAACCACATATAATGAGCTTAAATAGCCCAGCAGGTCACCAAAGCCTACAACTGAAATCAAAGCACGGCGATGCTATCAATATGCATGTCAGTCAATCAAATCCATA
>NW_021319120.1:317499-343631 GCF_001605985.2 Dendrobium catenatum | reverse complement strand
TGGGTTCTCTGGACAAATTTCGTACAGACGAAATCCAAATTCGTCCCGGGCGACTTGCTCTCTGGACAGATTTCGTACAGACGGATCGTCCCGACGCTCCAGGTTCGTATAGACGAAAATGACAGATTTCTTCACAAATTTCTTCAGTTCGTCCAGTACTAAATCCAGTTCGTACAGACGAACTGCACTAAAAAAATCAGCTTTTTAAGGCTTTTACACTTCTGACCTTTATAAACAAACAATGGTCTTTCTGATCTCAGTCTCCTGCTAACTACGGTCTTTCGGACCTCTATCTCCTGCCAACTACGATCCTTTCGATTTCCATCACCAGACAATAGTCTTTCCGACCTCTATCCTATCGACTATGGTCATGCCGACCAAATAAACACATCTATGTTGATTATTATAACTCCCGCCATGTAATGTGCTCTATATGATGTATATTTATGACATAAAGCCAAGACCTTCTCTTAAGGAAGGGCCTCATTTGTAGTCGATTGCAAATACTAGTGGATTTATTCAAACTGGGCCAGGCCCCGTGGTTTTTCTCCCTTTTTTAAGGGTTTCCACATAAAAACTCTGTTGTCTCTTATGAATGCTACACCCTCTCACATATCTGATTGTGTACTGGATCTTCGTACAATGCTAAGATGTTAAACTATATATTTCTCTACCGCCGCGAATACTCCAGGACGCAACAACTACAAAAAAATAAAAGAAAATGTATAACAAAATCTAAAGAAAACTTGATGATCTTTGACAATCTTACTTTATATGGTCCTGACCAATTCCCTGAATTAAAATGATTAAAAACCCACATAATAAGTTCAAAAATACAACAGTTATTCAAAACATACTAAAAATTTCAATGCAAGAACTAAGGAATTAATATGATATGTTTAGTCTAATATAATCATTAAATTTAAATTTTGTTTTTTTTTATTTGTTGCCAAATTTATATATTTAGTTAATAAAAAGTTTAAGATTTTAATTTATTTTCCTTTTTAAATCAAGCAAAATTAATACTGCTAAATTAATGGTACTTATTATACAAGTTTAAAAAAGAATATGATTTTGGTTGAATTCACATAGGTCAAATCATTTATGTTTTAAATATATAAATGATGAAGTATAGTGAATGAGAGGCTATTTGATTTGAATTTAAAAAAAAAAAAGTAAGGTTGTGAAAATCGAATCAGACAACGAACTAAAGAAAGGAAAGGTTCACGATTTGATAAGTTCAACCTATTAAAATAGAGTCAAACCAGATAACGTGATAAATAATAATATTACTAAAATTTAATAAAATAACATAATAATATGACAATCTATCCTTATACCTCATAATTCTAAAAATTTAAACTCTGTACATTTCAATAGATTATCACATATTATCTCTCAATATAAATAAAAAATTAAATAATCTAATAAATTTGAAATGATGAATATAATTATATATTATAATTATTAATTTCTTCAAAGTTTTTGGTCCTATTGTGGCCACTTATAACTTTCAAATACATTTAATTCATATTAAAGCAAATTAACTAAATAAATTAGAGAATTGAAAAAGCAGTGAATGAATGTCAAATCTAAGCATAAAAGTAAAGACACTTGGCACTCCATTCAGAAGCATTAGATAACTCCATTAATATTAGAAGAGTTCTCCCTCCACACAAAACAGCCTCCCTCTTACTCAATTAGAAAACCCACATTTCCTACTTCTTTTCCACCCATAGTTAAACTAAAAAATCATAAATCCTACACAATTACACACTAGAGAGGAAGAATAAGAAAACCCTTTGTGGCATTCAACAAACAAAGAAGAAAAAAAAAAGAACATGAAAACTTAAATAAAATTAGCAACCCCACCAGTGAAATCAAGAAGAATTCTCACAAGCAATTGAAGAGGATGATGTCAGAGAGAAGAAGCGAGGATGATGCCGGAGAATAATGCTAAGCGTTGGGGAGGTGAGCATTTTCATCGAGTTCGCAAACGACAAATAACTAAGTGGGAGCAAAGGGAGACTACACAGCGGCTCGAGCGAAATGAAATAAATGAATGAATGAACAGGAGAAACTAGGTTAAATAAGCGAAATGAAGGACTATGGCCATTTGATCTAAACTCGACGGCTCAGATCAATGCTTTTCTTGAACTGGGAGGTTATTAAGAACCAGTGGCGGTTATACGGTTCACTGGCCTGACCGGCCAGTCGGCCTATTTTATCCCAATTTTTTTACAAAACTGGTGTTAAGGATGAATCAAATCGGTTGACTGACCAGTTCATGATTCAACCGATTGAACCGACCGGTCTGATCCAATTTTTTATGCCATGAAAAAAAAGTATTAAGTATTCTAAATCCAAGTGTATCAAAAATATTGGTGTCCGATTTAAAGTAAATGAAATGTTGAGTAACATTTTAAATTATTTTGAATTTAACCTCAATTTAGTTTAATATTGGCATATTTAAAATTGTTAGATTTGACTAATTTTCAAATATACCATAAATTCTCTGTCATTCTTGGTTGCTACCACCAACCATCACCTTCCACTTGCCTTTTATCTACCAGCATTGCCATCATCCACTACTAACTGTCATTTACCAGCGCTCATCACCACCATTACCACCTAACACCACCTCCTGAAGGTCTCGCCTCTCATCGTTGGCCAATGCTACCATCCATCAGCCACCACTATTGTTTGACTTTACACTGCATTTATTTTACTGCAAGCCAAACAAAGAAAAACTAATTATCTATATTTATGTTACACTCATCCAAATAATTCAAAACATTTCATGTATATTGCATTCCTTTCACACCACATTTTCATATTATTGTACATTCCTTTTTAGCAAACCAAACAACCCTTAATCGGTTTGTTTATGATTGAGATTGAATATTCTCTTAATATTATTCTTGTTGTGGATTGAGAAATTCATGGTGGTTGAGTGAGAAGAATACACATCTTAGCAATGCATGAAAGTTTAGCTCAAAAACAGAAGAAAGATTAAATACCATAATTTTTATGTGGAAATTTTTTAGAAAGGGAAAAACCATGGGGCCTTGCCCACTTGAAATAGTTCCACTAGAATTTGGATAGATTGCAAAAGTCAATCCGTCCTCCAATCTGAGGATAGAGATAATACAATGTATTGAAGTTCTACCAATCTTCAAACAAGTATTCTTTGTGTAAAATTTTGGTGTTAGCAAGGAAGAACTTCGACGGAGGTTAAGAAGAATTCCAACCGTGGTCGAGAAGAACTTCAACGATGGTTGGGAAGAATGTTGGCAATGGGAAAGAATGTCAGTAGTGGAGAAAAAATTTGGCGGTAGTCGGTAAACTGAAAGAAGTGCGGTGACTGACAGTAGTCGAGAAGAAATGCGGTGGTGGTTGAAGGAAAGGGAGCTCTCGAAGTTTTCTCCATTTTTCTCCTTTCTTCCCAATCTTTTTCTCTCTCCCCTTATGTCAAGAATGCAGGCCTACTTATAATTTTTTTAGAGTGGCAATTATAATAGCCCATATTTTAACCTTGCTAATTTTTATGGAGTCATTATAACTCTAAATCGCAATCCATCTTTGTCATTGTATTTCAATTATAGAATTTTACTTGCATGAATTTTTTCATAATTTTTGAACACGTTGAAAATCCTTAAAAAATTAGTACATATCTGTACCAGCGAGGATTTTGAGACCGTCAAGTATCTATTTTGCAAATTTTAACCAATATTTTATAAATAATATGTTTTATTTTATGAATATTTTTCTATAATGTTTAAAGTACTAAAATGATTTATTTAAATTTTATAGTAAAAGAAATTATTTAAACTAATTATATAATATTAAATTATTATTTTAATGAAAATATCTTAAGGCATTACTTACTTTATTAAATCCATTTCTTTCATCCTAAGCAATCGGCTAACAGAGAGTGATTTTAGAGAATATGAGAGGGAAAAGGTAAGAGATGAAAAAGAAAATTGAAATTTAGAGGCCGCGGTGTGATTTTGTCCGTCGAGCTTTTTGGGAAATTTACTCTTCTTGTTGTAAGGAACCTTTATCTAATATTTTATTTCAATTGTGTTTTCAGTATTTTTCTAATCAAATTTGTAATTCTGTTACTAAAAAATGGGAATAACTTGTATTGACAAAACTTTTGCTACGTAAATTTTTGTATGTTATAAAGATCATGATTATGAGCATTTTGAGTATTTATTTGTAATTTTTAACTGGGTGATTTTAAAAATAAAACAATTTTTGTCTTCCCTGAAATTTATTTTGACGTCTAAAATAGTGTAGTATAATAAAAATTTTTAAAACATAGTTTTACATAATCCCTAGTAATTTGGTAATTTTCTGAAAATATAAATTTTTGCTCAGTATGATTTTTGTTGTTTATCATTAGTACATTTTGGCAATTTGTGAATTATGTTCAATTATGCATTATTTGCGGCAATGCATTGAAAATGAATGTGGATATGTGCTTGAGTAATAGCTGATCATTATTAATGTTATGGTATTGTGATAATAATGTGCGTGTGTGAAACAAACAAGTAAAGACTGATTGACCCATTGGTTGGAGACTGATTGACCTGTATAGGATGGCGGGCTGACGGGCTTTTCTTTTAAATATTTTGGTTTGGTATTATCCTCTACTAATTCACATGATACACTGATTGAAAATTATAAGGAGATCATTATTGTATCGACTAGCAAAGAGTGACGAATTTATTTACTGATCAATGGTTTACTAACACTAATACTAACACTAAAAAATATTGTGATTGCCAAGATTTCTTATTTATTTACTGTGACTATTGAAATACATGTTCTAGAGGCATTATTCTTATTATTATATGAATTTATTGTATCTGTATAGATTTATAGTTATTGCATTATTCTACTACTCCTAGCACTAGATTATTATTGTTATTGATTCAGATATTTATATTATTTGATATTTTTGATTCATTATACTAATATTGAGCATGTAATATATTGAGCATGCGTTATAGAATGCCTGGATATCATGTATACAATTATATATGATCTTATTACATTGATTTATTTTTGATAGTCTTTACCGATATTTTGATTTGATATTTTATATGATTTATATACTGATTGGTATTATTAAAACGATAATTAATTTATAGATTTGACACTCATATTGGTTTACAACTTTACTAGCTTATATGCCATAGTGTTTAATTATTTACAGATTCCACTGCTATTGCATTTGAGATTTACTATTTTTCATTGATTCAATAATCATATAGATGCAACTGCTATGTTTTGACTATTGATATACATATTGTTTTTTTACCATGCTTTGAATTCAGTTGTAGGTTTTGGTGAACTGTTGGATTTTTAATGCTCATTATATATGGTTAAATAATTTCAGGGCAGGGTAGAGGAGCAAGGGTGTGAAGCTTGTCAGGATTTCTTTAAGTTAATATTCTTTTTTGTTTTAATTATTCTTTTTTACTCAGCATAATATAGATATAAAATGATTGTGTAGATGTTGAGTAGTGTATATAATTTTTTGGAATGAATATAGATGTGTACATTGTGTTTTAAATTATAGAATATATTTTGCTGTTTATTATTGATATATGGTATTAGATAGCTCGGTTGTCATTTATTAAAAGAATAAATCTTCCAATTTATATTCTGGAGCATCACATCATAGCTTGTAGAGTACAACTTCATATATCAATTTTGAGTGTTGGTCTCCCCTTTTGACTGATCTCTTTTGATTTGGATGCTAGGGGTTTCCTCTTAGGCAAATTCGAGGCTCTAATCTCAATGATGTAATTCGTTTAATAATCGAAGGTTGTTTGACCCTTCTAGTGATGCACCATGCTAACACCCATGTCACTTAATTCTTTAATTTTGCCCCTTTTTCTGATGTATGGGTTAACAAACACACGTTTTATTTAATTGTGTATATTCTTTCTTTGGCTTATAATCATAATTTTGTTGAGGAGGGCGATGTGAAAGATCTTGATTTCTCTTTTGAAATTTTTGGGCTCTAGCTTCATATCCATTCTTTCTTTTATTAGAAGGTTGTTCAAATTATTTTTAATGAGTATTGATAGCCTCGTCAATAGTAATTTGAGCCTCCACTTTGTGAATTATGTCATCATAAGAATGAAGGATCTCTCACATCAATGAAGAATAGAATGGTTTGAGGATATACTTCCAAGAAAAATACCTCGTATGAGTTCTGGATCTACTCATGGAATTTGTCTAGCTTTTGACAATTTTTTTTTAAAAAAAATTATTTTAAAGATTCTCCTTCATTTTGATGGATTCTAAAGAAATGTGATGATTCCTTAATAATTTTTTTGTTGGTAATGAATTATATGACGAAGAGCTTTACAAATGAGCAAAATTGTGGAATGTATTTCTAGGGAGAGTGGAGAACCATGCATGAGCTTAACCCTTAAGGGTGGTAAGAAAAACATGATAAAAAGTGCATTATAATCTTGATGTATATGCATGATTATTATATATTGATCAATATAATCATAAGGATCAGATCATCCATCATAAGAATCAATTTTTGGTAACTTGAACCTTGTTGGAATAAGGTGTATGAGAATCTCGCATTTCAGAGTAGATGAATCTTAGAAATTGCATTGGGGATTAAAATGGTTTATATTCCTTATCGAAAATTCTTTTTCAAATATATGTTGTAACTCATCATGTATAACATTACAAAGAGTTTCTAAAGTAGGTTGATGATTTTGCATCTGATAGGCTCTAGGTGGAGGATGTGTTGAACTTGCAGTATCATCTATTTTTGGATTATATTGTGGAGGAAAATTGGCCTGATGATGAGCATTTTCAAATTGCCCACCTATATTATGTTGACGAGGATGTGGGAGAGGAGCTTCATCATTTTGAGATGACATCTTTTGTTGGACAGCTTCCTCCAGTATTTGCAAGATTTGTGCTTATTGCACCTTCATCATTCAAATTCAAGTTTCTAAGGAATAAGGTTCTCCCCTTGAGTGATTACAATGTCCATGACTGTCATATGGGAACCTAGTTTAATGTGTGTTGGAGTGAGAAAGACTATTTTTGGTGTTACTTTTATCAACCATTGAAGAAAAACTATTGGAAATTATTCCTAAAGACGGTGCCAAACTATTGTGGACTGAAAAATTCACTACAATGGAGTAAGAAGAATACACATCTTAGCAATGCATGAAAGTTCAGTACAAAAACAAATGAATGAGAAAACACAAGGATTTTTACATGAAAAACCTTGAGAAAGGGAAAACCCATGGGGAATTGCCTAATTAAAATGGTTCCATCAGAATTTGGATAAATTACAAAAGTCAATCTGTCCTCAAATCTTAGGATACGGAGAATACAATGTATTGAAAAGTTATACCATTATTCAAACAAGTATTATTGCTGTAAAATTCGGTTGATAGTCAGGAAGAATTTAGACTATAATTGAGAAGAACTCCAATGGAGGTCGAGAAGAACTTTGATGATGGTTGGGAAGAACGTCGATGGTTGGAATGATGTCAGCGGTGGAGAAAAATGTTGGCAATGGAGAAGAAATCTAGAGGTGGTCGGCGAATGCACAGAAGTCCAATGACAGTCGGTAGTCAAGAAGAAATCCTGTGGTGGTCAGTGGCAAAGGAGATCTCCAAGTTTACTCCTTTTTCCTCCTTTCTTCCCTCTCCTTTTTATCTCCCCTTATGTGAAGAATGGGGCCTATTTATAGTTTTTTTTAGAGTGATATAGCTTGTAAATGTGGAGGAGATCAAGGTCAAGTTGGGAGTGTTAGAATTGACATAGACTATTGATTAAGCATTTAAGTGCCTTAATGATGTCAGAATTAAGCGACTTTAAGCTTGTTAGAATCATCTCATCGAGCTACTCAATTTGAATATAAGCACACCATATTCGACGATCATTTGGTTATCCAATTAATGCTTTGAAACCTTCAAACATACCTTAAACCCTTGGTTTTGTCTTGTTCGAGCTCGCTTGGATTGGTTCGATTTTAGTGTCGTTGAGTTCGCCTTATTGAGATGTTCAATTTAACTATAAGTTTGTTGAAATCAGAGTTTGGATGATTCTTATTTTAATTTTGAGAGTTTCTTGCATAGACATGCCTCGAGATTCATGCCTAATCAAGGAAATTTTTTGTCATTTATCAATTCTTGTACACTCGTATTTGCCTAGATTAGGTTGGTCAAGCGTCTTATTAATTTTAACTTTGTTCGTTGAGTCATTGGCCAAAAATAAACTTACAACTTATTTGAAAGGCTCAAGTCATTCTAGAGAAAATCTTGTCCATTCGATCAATGAATTGTCCTAATTTAACCCTTACTATCAAGCTATTGAATTCTCTATCAAGGATGTCTACTCCACAAGGTCATTTGCTCAAATAACTTAACCACTTAACTAAGAGTACTTGTCAAAGTTGTTGTCATAGTCAAATGATTGATGAATAGTTATACTAATTTTCATCATGCATATTTTATATGTTTAAATTATGTTGTGTACCTTCTATTATTTTCTTTGATACTCACCTACAAATAAGTGATTCTCCTTTTTTAATCTCTCGGTGCTCAATTTGACTTTTTTTTTTTGTGTTGCAAAGATCAATCAAGACCTCTATAAACCTAAAGGAATCACAATGAACTTTTGAATCTATTGTGAACCCACGATTGAAATTGAGGGCAAATTGGAGCAACAAGCTCGATCCAAAAAATCTATGGTCGATAATATGGTAAGTGATGCAAAATGCATCAAGAACAATGGATGATAATGCAATTAAATAGAAAAGAGAAGAAAATATCATCACAATAATCTTGAATGATATCCCTTGATATTTGACACATATTGAGAGCAAATTGGAGCAACAAATCAAATCCAAATCAATAGTGGATCATAGCACATGTAAATCAAGCAATTTTATTGATGATATTTCTTCTTCAAGAAAATTATTCTAAAATATTTTGGATATTCTCTTGAGAACATCAAACTTATCATTGGAGATCAAAATATACATATTGTGAACAATAATATTGTAAGTGCATTTATTGAATATACTTTAGAAGAGTTGGTTTTTCAAACGTTTATGATATAGAGTTGTGTCTAAAAAGACTGTTGTCATATTCATGATTATTTATCATGGGATATACTCAAAGAGTTCGTTAAGTGTCCATTGATCAATATTTTATTTTGCAATTTTAGTATTGGTCTAGTTCACAAATAGTGTTAGCTTGAGAAGGTGCAGTTGAATTCTTGTGGATTGATCGAGAAGTTCTACCTTGAGTGCAAATTCATTGTGAGAGGGGGAGTAATATCATGAAACCGCATATAAGCTTTTAATTGTTTCATGAGTTAAGAGATTGATTAGTTATTACTAGTGTGAGGACTATTGTGAGTATGTGATTAACATCTAAATTATTTTAATTAGTGCTGATAAGGATGATTAATTAGTTGAGTTTGTTTAGTATTCTATGAATATTCATAATTATGGAGGATAAAACAATGTTTTCTTTTCTTGTAGTAAATTTTTATTTCTTTCTATGAATCAAAATATTTTTTTTTTTTCTAAAAAGATAATCAGAAAAAATTGAAATAAAATGCTGCGAAGATTCCCTTAGCTTCACCAGCGGTGCCCACATCACATCTACATAAAATCTGCGCATAACTGAGCTTCAGGAAAGACTAGAAGCTCCTTGCGGAAACAGTTGGATGATGGAAGCTCTTTTCTCCACCACTCCATCTCTCAAAGCCTTTTCCCCTTTCTTCTCTTCCTCCTCTAACTTCAATACAAAACCAGCTCGCAATATTTTCTCTTCAATTTGCACTACAACTTTGGGGAGGAATCGAGTTCGTGATCGGACTTTTTTAAGGATCTCTGCGTCTGCTCAATCTGGGCCATCTACCACGCAGACCATTACTTCAGTTTCTGAAATCCCTTTGAAGATGAAGGCATGGGTCTATGAAGAATATGGAGATGTTAATGTCCTGAGGTTAGATGAGGGGGTTTCCGTGCCTGAGGTTAAAGAGGACCAAGTGCTTGTGAAGGTTTTTGCTGCGGGACTCAACCCTGTGGATTATAAAAGGAGGCAGGGGAAGTTTAAGGCTACTGACTCTCCATTACCTGTGAGTTCATGATGCTTGAACTCTTGTGTGTGTGTGTTTTATCTCTTTCTTTTTGTCAAATTTAGTTCATTTTGTTGATTTTTTTTTGGAACAGTTGTATGTGTTGCTTGGTTGTGTATATGTTGAAACTTTAATGCGATATTTTGGTTCAGAATTTGATACAGGATTCAAGGTTTGAGGGTAAATATATTAAACAAACTTGTTTGCTCTTTTGTCAGAGGGATTATGGTTTTAAATTCAGCAAATGTAATTTTTAAACATCATTTGAGATTTAGGTGCGTCGCGTTATCTTTTTTTTTTTTCAGTCTAAATTTAGTTTTAGCTTATGAGTGCGATCGGGCCTTTTTTTTTTAATCTAGCTTTGATGAGATGTTTGGTAGGGAATAATGGTTTTAGGATGATTTTTGAGAATTTTGGAGGGTAATGATTTGAGATAGATGATTTATGTGAAATTTAACACAACTGATATGATAGTTATGGCCCCCTTTTGCTTTGAGAGAGAACAATAATCCCTAAGGTTTAATTAAAATAAAGGGTAGGGCGATCTCCAATGAGATGATTTTCTATGAATTACACCTCCAACTTACACGCATAAGATTAGAGATTGAAAGAAGGATTTTTATTCAAACAAAGATGTTAAGTTACATTACTTACATGTCTTAGAATCTATTTTAGACTTCAATTTCTTCAAAAAATCATTTTGCTTCAAGTCCATGATATGTGAATTTTGACAAAATTGTCACATGCTCATGCATAAGAAACCACTACTAAGTTATCAAAAATGTACATGTAGAGTTTCCTCAATAGGAATAGAAGTCATGCATCTCCTACAGGAGGCAGAACCAGAAATCCACCACAGGAAATTAGTGGCTAAGGAATCCCACATCAACTATAGAAATCTTTTACCCATTATAGGAGATTAGTGCCATTGGAAAATAGTCTTTCTTTAGGGTTTTTTTAATATTCTTAAAGAATTTTATATGCTTAAAATTAGATAACACTTAATATATAATTAATATTACTATGACCTCACATTAGAAATTTCGCAACATATAAGATTTTATTATAATGTAAATTTGACGTTTTGTATTTTATTAAATAAAGTTTTCATTCCCAGTAGCCGTAAAAGGAGATTTTTAAATCTGACATTGCTTGTGCGTTAATTGTCTTCCGGGATAATTTCTTCAAGTTTAATGTTCCTTCTATTCTTATAACAAAGTTGGTTCTAGTTTGTACATTTCAGCATCATTACTTGTTCATTCTTTTATGCGGCAAAAGAAAGTACAACTAACTTTCGCAAGACAGCCTTTCTCCAAGAAAATCAGATACTAGCATTGATATTGCATGCTAGAAGCCAATAAATCAATATCTTTCAACTAACAAATTTTTTTTCTGTTATCATTATAGACTGTTCCAGGTTATGATGTTGCTGGTGTAGTTGTCAAGGTGGGAAGCAAGGTAAAGAACCTAAAGGAAGGAGATGAAGTATATGGGGATATCAACGAGAAAGCTTTAGAGTATCCTAAACAGTTTGGATCGCTTGCTGAATACACTGCAGTTGAAGAAAAATTGCTGGCCTTAAAACCCAGCAATCTGGACTTTGCATTAGCTGGAGGGCTACCTCTAGCTATCGAGACAGCAAATGAAGGCTTAGAGAAAGCTGGATTCTCTGCTGGTAAATCTATTCTTGTATTAGGTGGTGCAGGTGGGGTTGGATCTTTGGTGATTCAGGTAAAATTTTCTATAAACCTTCAAACTAAAGTTGACTATAACGCATTTGTAGAAAAAATAAAAAATGCTTGGACAACTACTTTGCGTACATCTCTTATTTTCTTAATGAATGGCATGCCTTTCTTATCTTAATCCTTTTTAGCAAGTAATCTTTCTGCCATTTTGAGTTGCAACACATGTCAAAGTTATAAGTCACTTGTGAAATATGTGGCTAATTCCTCATTATCAGACTATGCTGGCCAATACAAAAATTTCTCAACAGCCATGATGGATTTTGTCATTGATAAATATTAAGTTTAATAAGCATTGATTTTGCTAAGTATTATGTTAGAACTTCATGAGGAATTCTTGAGAGCTTTTTGAGATTTTCTTGATGTTCTTGTAAGAGAGAGAGGGAGAAGAGGAAAGAGACCAGATTTTTTTTTTTTTTTTTTGAAGAGAAGAGAGCAGAATTTGGAGGAGGAAAACTAGCCTAAAGCTTTATTCAAATTTTTCCAAATTTTTACATCAGTGTATAATGCCTATATATAGGCATTTGCATTGTTGTGGTAACCTACAGGATCAATTTATCCTAAAATTGGACCAACACCTTACATAGTAGTTCTTAAATGTCGCACAAATAGATTATTGGAGCTTTATATAGTGATATGTTTGTAAAGTACTATGTTAAATTTTATTTTTTCTGTAGTTGGCAAAGCATGTTTATGGTGCATCAAGAGTTGCTGCCACTTCAAGCACAGGTAAGTTAGAGCTATTGAAGAGTTTGGGAGCTGATTTAGCAATTGACTATACCAAGGAAAACTTTGAAGAACTGCCAGAAAAATTTGATGTGGTATATGATACTGTTGGTAAGTTCCTTTGTCTCTTGTCTATCCATCATCAGTTTTATTCCAACTGTTTATAACCAATCTAGTTTATTGCTAAATGAGGTATTAAGTATGCTTTATTAATTTTTTAATTCTTCTTTTATCCAAAAGGTTATTGGGTATGACAATGAAGATCATATCGTTACTAGAATCTCACCCACTCAATAAATTATTTAAAAATTTAAGATGTCTTTATATATGGGAAAATTTTAAGACTAAGCCTAATTATAAATTGTATTAAGAGTTTAAGCATGGTTATAAAAAAATTTAAAAATAGACAAAATCGACTGTTAAACGGGTGACTTATGATGACTAGGCTAAGCTGAGTCAGATGGTCGTTATACTGATTAGTCAAAGAGCGAAAAAAAATAATTACCCATAAGTCGCCCGTTTGACGGGCGGGTGACTTACCCTTGTTAATTAAAAAAAATTAAATACTTTTTTGTGAGTACTATTTGAAAGTTAAATTAAAAAAAAAAAAATCTACAAATAGTGCAAGAAGATGATGAGTCATACAAAAATTTTATGTAATCATTTTTTTTTTTTTTGCTTGTACTATAAAATTTTAAATTTGATGTTACTATTCAAAGATTTTTTTTTTTTTTTAGTTGTATTGTCAAATCAAATCTAAGAAATTGTATTATCAAATCACAATAATGACATATCAGTATGTGTTGTAAAATCACTTTTTAGTGACAGCTCAGTGTGTGTTATCATATTAGTTTGTAATGATATATGCCTATCTGGTGACCTTGGTTCCCCCAATCTCGCATGAATGTATAAATATGCAATGCTGTAGTATACTCAGGGTTAAATTAATTTGCATATTCTTATTGAATAGATCATCATGTACTCACCAGTTATGAATTTAATTTGGAACACTCCAACGAAATAGATGATTCAAGAGGGTTGTATTCATTTGAAAGAAAGTTTGGAGTTACCCACTTATGAAATTTTTGAAGCAAAGGCAAAAACAAATGAATATTTTGGATGTTGTATACATTTTTTGAATAAAGATGACGATTGTGCATTGTGGCATGTACATGATGAAGTTATGAAAGTTAAGTTGTATAGGGCCGGTAATGATCTTAAAGATGTGAGCTGGAGATATGTACAACAAAGGTTCAAGGATGATACTCAGCATTGGGTGCGTTGCAGTTCCTCAAGTGTCGAATTCGTGAGATCAGACGCGATAAGGAAGATTGTGTTGAGCATATTATTGAAAGATCATTGCTCGATGTTTGATCATTGTATTCTTTATCACATGTGGCTTCATCGAGAGGATCATTGATGGGGACATCAGATTTTGACATGTGTACCATCGCCGGAGGCGCTGATCGACGGCCATGATTCAGAGTCTTTATTTTTGATGTTTTATTTTATTCATGTCATTTATATTTCTTGTCTTTTTCCTTTTGTACCCCTATGAGAGAATTAATGTTTGTTGTTGCCCAAGGGCATTGTAGTCTTTTACTTTCCGTATGCCTGTTGAGCCTATATAAAGGCTTGGTCTTTGTATTTTGGATAATTTACTTAATGAATGAAAATTTGCTCTCTTTGTTCTCTTTGTGAGTGCATGAAAAGATCTCTTAGTGAGTTCTTCCTTTGAGATCTCTTAGTGAGTTCTCTAGTTTTATTTTATTTTGTTTGTTCATCATCTCCCTCTCATTAGAAGCTCCACAAAAATCCCTTTCCCCTAACCCCACCGCCGGCCCTTCCTTGGATCTCGTCGTCGGCCACCACCACCATCCCGGCCAAACACCTCCTCGACGCTCCTTTCCCCATCCGGTCCACTCCCCTCTCTCATCCAATGTTGAATTTGAAATTTAGAATTCAAATTTTGAATTCTTTCCAAATTTGGATTCCAAATTAGGAAAGTTTGCATGATTGAATCAAATTTCAATTTACTTTAATTTGGAGTTTTCAAAATCCTTGTCCACATCATCCACCTAAATTTGGAAACTCTTCTCCCTCTCTCCCCAACTCTCTCTCCCTCTATTCATGCCGCCGCCCCCCCTATCAAGCCCCCAATTAAGTTTGCATTCAATCCCCTTTTGTGATTTGAAATCACAAATTAAATGCAAATAATCCTCCCTCCAATTTTACTAAAACTGAAAATAACTTCAGTTTTTTTTTAAACTCCTCCTTTCTCTCCCCACCGTTGGCTCCACATTAGCTTCACCGAATTTGTTTTTTTTTTAATTAATGCCTTAATTGCATTAATTAGGATTTTCAAATTCCATCATTATTTCCCTCCTAAAGTCATAAAACTGAAATCAAATTCAGTTTTCTAAATTTCGCCATCTCCCCTCACCCTAACCCCACCGCTGGCCTTCCCCTCTTCTCTCCAACCCGCCGACCACCCATCTCCCTTTCTTTGAGAATTGATCGCGGCAACCTTTCTATCTCTCCTCGATGATGTATGGAGGAACCCGAGTGGAAATTCGGGTTTGAATACGATAACCAAGGGAGAGTTAATATGCTCTGATCGTCGTTCTTCGACGTCGGCTTTGACTTCGACGACACCGTCGAAGAATACTTGGATCGGATCCTACCAACGCTAGTGGATTCCATCGACGACCACTTCTCCTTCTACACGTGGATCATCAAAGGTCGTCGTCACGTGTCTCCTCCACATCCGGCGCCATCCTCTTCTTCCCTACAGATCTACGGCATCGTCATCCTCGGAGTGGTTTCAACACTAGCATGTTTCTTCTTCTCCCAACGAACCTAGAAGTAGATGAATGAGCGTGGCCTCAAGGTGAGACAATCACTTTGTTAACCGCCAGATTCTTGTTGACCACTCATTTCCATTACTTTATTGAAGTTGTTATTTTATAGAACTTGTAAACTTAGTTGAAGTTGATTGGCTAGACTTTGTTAACTTCTAAGATTTTCATTGAATCGTTAAATTAGAGAAGCTTGGGATTGTATTATCATTACTTTAACGAACTTCTATTAATTTTCTAAGAAATAATTCCTGGTTTCACATCAATCATTTCTTGTTAGTTCAATTGAACTTTAATGGGAGTTCTTGAGTTAGGAGTTAAGGAGTTTCTGAATGCAGCAGACTGACAGTATATTCAATAAGAGTTTGAGTACCACTTTAAATACTGTATAACTCAAACACAACTTCAATCACGCATGCATATTATTAAAAAAATATAATTTAATATAATTATTAAGATGTTTTTTCCATCTTAAGTTTAATTTTATCTACTAATTTTATAATGTAATATCTTTAATATTTTGTAATGCTTATTTAATGATAATGTAATAGTTATTTTTAGTTGTTAATTAATATATTAGTTATATTTTTGTAACGTAAAAACTATTATGTTTAAAGTTAAATTGATTCATTACCATTTTATTATTTTATTGCTTTAAGCTAAATAATTAAAAAAAGATATCATCTAGTCATGTAAAAAAATTCATTAATAACATGGTACTAAATTAAATGATTCATAACATAAGCATAATGAAGTAGATAAAATGATCAATTAATGTTGCCTACGTGGCCTCAGTGGCAATCCATCAGTGCCTGGAGTGTAATTCTGTGGAAGTCATTATAGCCTTTGACATAACATGTGATGTTCCTCCACATTAACTTCTTCCTCAGTTATGTCATCTGTATGAAGGGAGCTTGGTACAAAATCTGGCCTAAGGTATTCTTCCAAATCTATTGGCACCTGGTAACTAAAGAGGTCATCTGATGACACTTGATCAGGATAAGAAGAGGGTCCAACAAATCAACTATAATGCTGAGAAGCATCTTCGGTCATGGAAAATGGTGTAGCATGCTCACTTCTATCATCAAAGTATCTTTAATTCCAAATATGTAACTGTTTGCGAAAACCACGGCAAAGCTTCACCACCGTGTTTAAGTCCTTATGTTATTGTGTATCATCTGTACCATTGAAGTGATGTCGCAAAGCATGTTCTGTACCCATGAAAAAATCCCTTTGAATTAACAAGATAAATTTTTAAAATTATTTTACAACAAATTTCATCTAAGAAATTAACACTATGTTCCATATTAACGTACCAGAAGGCACTCTAAGGGAGCTCTAGGATATATCATGGTGGGAGTTTCAACAGTTGCCTTCAATATGTATAGTGTTTCCCATGACTTGTATCACTGTAGGTACTAATGCATCAAGTAGTCACTGTGATGATCGAGAAGCTCCCCTGTAATTATATATCTACGTCTGTTCTCCCATATGACAATGTGGGCTTGGTGGTACAACTTCCAATCCATGTCTGGTTTCTCACGACTATCTACCCTTTTGAAGTTCGAGTTTATAGGTTGTATGTCAATAGTGGGGCACAATCCAAATAATTGTAGTACTTTATCTGGCAAGTTCCACTCAACCATCTTCCAACTAATCAGAGGCACTCATGCAATCCAAATGTTCTCACCTATCAGACAAATTTGTGCGACCTGGGCATGAATATCAGGCGTGTATGGCTACCAAATTACATACATTCAATAATTACTTAGATGAATTGAATAAAGCAAGTAAATTATGCATTTTTTAACATTAAGAAATTATTTGGGTATCAAGCAAATCATTGAGCTCATCTCTATAGCTAATGATGTTACCAACGGACAACTCTTTTAACTGATCCTCATTCCATCTATTATGAATGTATCATAAATAAACTAAATTTATTTGCATATAGTATTATTAATAAATTAAATAAATTAAATTATTTCATACTTGAACCCAACACTAAGATCATGGACTTCCACTGAAAAGAAAACATTAAGTATTGGTTGTTCTACATATAGATGCTTCAAAGCCCAGATCTGTAACAAATAAATGCATCCAGTTATGTTGGCTCTATTTAGTTGTGTTGCTTCTCCTAACTCCTTGTACAAATGGGCTAAAATTGCTCTCCTAAGAGAGTATGTACTAAAAACTGTCAAATCCTCCATAATAGTAAGGCACTGTAAGTGTATCTTTGAACCTGAAGTATCCGGGAAAAGATGACAGCCTAATATGAATAATATGTAAGCTCGAACATGCCTTCAAAAATCCATATCGTTCAAGTTCAAGTCTAAGTAGGAGTTATGCCAAAATGTCTATCTCAATAATCTGAGGGGAATACAAGTTTGTGCATATGTCTGTCCCATACGAAATCTGGATGTGATGTGATGATCGAATTGGTCATGGTATAGAATATATGGTAGTGAATGACTCCCTAGTAGGTCATCGTAGCAATTTGGCCAACTCAGCGCCTCAGCCAACGTCTCCCTGCTCAAACAATAGTATGACTTATCATATGAAGACCATCTATAAGGACACCCAAAATCATAGCAACATCCTGTTAAGTATTGGTCATCTCGTCAACTGTAAGGTGAAAACTATTTGTCTGTGGTGATCACCTCTCCACTAAAGTCGTCAACAGATGGTGGTTGATTCTTAAATATCTCATTTGGCTTACACAATCTAGATCAACCATTCTTAAAGCATCCATAAATCTTGGAAAGTTAATCCACCATTCATGTACCATTAAAAAATGTAATACTACTTTCAATATTATTCCCAACGAAGACAGCTAATTAGTAGCTGTCAGCTTAAACATTCACCATAATCATAATAAGTATAATGAAATGTGATGTACCCTATCAGGATGCTCTGCCCTATATGTACTATGTAACGAAACAATGCTATGATGGAGCTGAGTTGGAGGTGGAGCATCACTAGTACCTTTTCCTAAAGGCTCTTCGGAGGCTCGTTTCTTTCTACGGCATCGTTGGTCAGTTGCATTTAACCTGAAAAAATTAAGAGAATTAAGACTACGTATTAAGCAATCAGAACATAAATTATACTACGAAATCAACATTAGCAAATCAACATTTACCAAAAATTCATATCAATATTAATGTTGATTTCGTAGTAAAATTTATTTTCTGATTGCTTAATACGTATTTTTAATTCTCCTTATTTTGTCGGGTCAAATGGCAACTGACTAACGATGTTTTAGAAAAAAATGGGCCACCGATGAGCCTCCAGAAGAGGGTATTAGTGATGCTCCACCTCTAACTCAGCTCTATCCTAATATTGTTTCGTTATGTAGTGCACATAGGACAGTCCATCCTAATGGGGTCTATCACGTTTCATTATACTTATTATGATTATGATGAATGTTTAAGTTAACTGATACTGACTAATTGTCTTCATATGAAATAATATTTAAAGCAGCATCAGATCTTTTAATGGTAAACAAATGACTGGTTAATTGCTCAAAGTTTATTGATACTTTAAGAATGGTTGTGCTAGTTTGTATACGTCAAATGAGATATTTAAAGATGGACCACCATCTATTGATGGCTCTAGTAGAGAGATGGTCACCTCAGACAAACAATTTTTACCTTATAGTTGGGTGAGATGACCATTACTTTGCAAGATGTTGCTATGATTTTGGGTTTCCATATAGATGATTCAGATTTGATAGGTTATACTGTTGTTGGAGCAAGAAGACGTTAGTTGAGCTAGCCAGATTGCTCCGATGACCTACTAGGGAGTCATCCACTACCAGATATTTTATATCATGACCCGTTTGATCATCGATCACATCCATATTTCTTATGGAAACAGACATATGCAGAGACTTTGTATTCCCTTCAGATTGTCGCGATAGACGTTTTGGCATGACTCCTACTTAGACCTAAATGATATTAATCTTTGTAAGCATGTTCGGACTTATATATTGTTCATATTGGACTGTCATCTTCTCTCGGATAGTTCAAGTTCAAATATATATTTACAATATCTTACTATTATAGAGGATTTGACAGTTTTTAGAGCATACTCTCTTGGGGGAGCAATTTTAGCCCATTTTTTACAAGGAGTTGGGAGAACCAACATAGCCCAACAGAGCCAATATAGTTGGATGCCTTCATTTGTTACAAATCTTGGCTTGAGAGCATCTATATGTAGGAGAATCAATGCTTCATGTTCCCTTTCCAGTAGAACTACATGGTCTTAGCATTAGATTCAAGTATGAAATAATCTAATCTATTTATTTTATTAATAATATTATATGTAAATAAATTTAGTTTATTTATGATTATTTGTAATAGGTGGAATGAGGATCGACTAAGAGAGTTGTCCGTCGATAACATCATTAGCTATAGAGATGAGCTTGATGGTTTGTTTTATAGCAAGGTAATTTTTTAATGTTAAAAAATGCGTAATTTATTTACTTTATTTAATTCATCTAAGTAATTGTTGAATAAGCTGGTAATTTAACAGCTATACACGCCTGATATTCATGCGCATGTCGCACATAATTGTCTGATATGTGAGGACATTTGGACTGCACGAGTGCCTCTGATTAGTTGGAATATGGTTGAGTGGCACTTACCAAATAAAGTATTTGGATTGTGCCCCACTACTAATGTCCAACCTATGGATCCGAGCTTCAAAAAGGTAGATAGTCGTGGGAAATCAGACATGAATTGGATGTTGTACCACCAAGCCCACATTACAATATGGGAGAGGAGGAATTGATATATAGTTACAGAGGAGCTTCTTGATTAGCAGTACTACTTGGTGAATTAGTACCTACAGTGGTACAAGTCATGGGCAACACTATACATGTTAAAGACACCTATTGAGGACCTTCATTTATCAGGTGTCAGCAAATTTGGAAGCATACCTTAGTCCAAATTTTGTATCAACCTCCCTTCATACATATGACATAGCTGAGGAAGAAGTTGTTGTGGAGAAATATTATATGTTACGTCAAAGGCCACAACAACCTCCACAGCATTACACTCCAGGCACTAATGAATTACCACAAAGGCCACGTAGGCGACGTTAGTTAATCATTTTGTGTACTTCATTATGCTTATGTTATAGATCATTTAATTTAGTATCATGTTATTAATTAATCTTTTTTACTTGATTAGATGATGTCTTTTTTAATCATTTAGCTTAAAGGAATAAAACAGAAAAATGGTAATTAATTAATTTAACTTTAAACATAAAAATTTTTATGTTACCAAAATACAACTAATACATTAAATAACAACCAAAATATAATAACTACATTACCATCAAATAAGCATTATGAAATATCAAAGATATTATATTTTAACATTAGTAAATAAAACTAAACTTAAAACATAAAAAACATCTTAACAATTATATTAAGTTACATTTTTGTAATTATAATACGCAGGGGCGATTGAAGTTGTCTATGTTGGACAACATTTGAAATGGTACTCAAACTTTTGCTGAATATACTGCTAGTCTGCTGCATTCAGGAATTCCTTAAATCCTGACACAAGAACTCCCATTAGGGTTCGTTAGGACTAACAAGAAATGATCCTCTCGATAAAGCCATATGTGATAAAAAATATAATGATCAACATCGAGCATGATCTTTCAACAATCTGCTCAACATAACCTTCCTTGTCGCGTCTGATCTCACAAATTCGACACTTGAGGAACTGCAACGGTACCCAATGCTGAGTATCCTCCTCGAACCTCTATTGTATATATCTTCAGCTCACATCTATAAGATCATTGCCGGTCATATGCAGCTTAACTTTCATAACCTCATTATGTACATGTCACAATGCACAATCTTCATCTTCGCTCCAAAAATGCATACAATATCGAAAATATTCATTTGCTTTTGTCTTTGCTTCAAGAATTTCATCAGTGGGTAGCTCTACCCTCTTGAATCATCTGCTTCGTTGGGGCACTCCAAATCAAATATATAAATAGTGAATACATGATGATCTATTTAATAAGAATATGCAAATTAGTTAAACCCTGGGTATACCACTACACTGCATATTTATTGTGAAAGCTGTTTTTCCTTCCAGGTTCATCCGGACGAAGTTGGATCGTCTGGGACGATCGGTATAGGTTGTAAAGGAAATTCTGGACAGATAAGTTCGTCCCAGGACGAAATGGGGTTCGTCTGGACGAAATTTTTTCAGAGAGCAACTCGTTCAGGTACGATTACTGTACACGTCTGAAAGAATTTTTTCTAGAGGAAAAATCGTCCCGGGACGATTTGCGATTGTCCGGGACAATCTGGTTGGATATATATGGAAATGAGATATTTTGAAGAGAGAGAAAAAGGCAGGAGAGACAAAATCGAAGGAGAAAGAAAAAAAAAGTGATTTTTGGGCGACTTCTGTCTGTTTTCGTCTGTAGCTGTAGTTGAAAAAGTTGACCGACTCGAGGTAAGGCACATTCCGCCTTTCTTAATTTTCAGAAACGAAGATTTTGACGACTTTTCTGTTTCGGATTTTATTTCCGTTAGCGAATAATTGATTTCGTTTTATACTGATAAAGGTTTTACTGCGTAACTTTTGGTATGTTTATGAGATGACATTTGTGCACGTTTTGTGTATTTTCTGGAATATTTTTACCGGGTATTTTGAATTCGGCGGTGTTTTAATCGAATAATAAATTATTTGAGAAATCTAAAAATAAGTTTTGTTCTGAAAAATTCTGTATATCTATTCTGTTCTGGTGCTATAAGCACAAAGGGAGACATAAGGGGCCAGAATCTGAGATTCTGTCAGTGTCAGGGAAGGGAGGCATAAGGGGCCAGAATTCGTCGAGATTCTGTTAGGGTCAGGGATATCTGATATGTGATATGTGAAATGTGATATATGAATTGTGATTTTATCTGATTTGAATTTTGATTTGTACGATCCGATCCGTTCTGTGATTAGAAAGTTTTATAAGATCTGTTCTGCACTCTGATTTGAATTCAAGTATATGTTTTGTCTGATTATATGAATTCTGTCTGATATTCTGATTTCTGTACGATTATCTGATTTCTGTACGGCTATTTGAATAAATGTTTCTGATGTGTTTTCGGATGTGAATTTCTGGAGATTTTGATTGGTGAGTGTAGTCTTGCTGAGCTGTTAGCTCATCCTTGTTTTCTGCGTGGTTTTCAGGTTCTGGGAAAGAGAATGAAGTCTTGGATTAACCGTTCAGTGTCTAATCAATGATTAGGTATTTTGTACTTTTGATTTTTGTACAGTCATGACTTTTCTGTTCTGTTTTCTGTCGGTAGCCATGCACTGTATTGTATATGATTATTTTGATGAAAGAAAGAAAAAAATAGTGGATACATTTCTTTATATGTATTTGAAGTTTATAACAGCTCTGTGTTTCTGTTTGTTTGAATACTTGGAAGAAAGTTTTGAAGCAAATTCCAAAGCTAGATCTTGGATTTTCTGTATTTGTCGCGGCCCGACGCGAAGAGATTCGTTCCGGTCGGGTTGGGTCGTGACATTTATACCCTCATGCGAGATTGGGGAATCAAGGTCACTAGATATCATTACAAACTGATATGAAAATACACATTGAGCTGTCAGCCTGTCAGTATAAAATGATTTGACAGCACATATTGATCTGTCAATATGAAATGATTTGATAATATAATTTCTTAGATTTGATTTGCAATACAACTCAGAAAAAAAAATTGAATAGTAAAATCAAATTTAAAATTTTATAGTACAAGCTAGAAAAAATGATTATATAAAATTTTTGTATGACTCACCATCTTCTTGTACCACTTGTAGACTTTTCTTTTTAAATTTAAACTTTTAAACAGTACTCATAAAAAAGTATTTAATTTTTTTTTTAATTAACAAGGTTAAAAGTCGCCCCCTTAAACGGGCGACTCATGGATAATTACTTTTTTTCGTTCTTTGTCTACTTAGCATAATGGTTATCTGATTCGGGCTTAGCCTAGTTAGCATAAGTTGTTCATTTAACTAGCAATTTTGCCTATTTTTAAATTTTTATAGCAATGCTTAAGCTCTTAATATAATTTATAGTTAGTCTTAGTCATAAAACTTTCCCCGGATAAAATGAGATCTAGAAGGAAGAGGAAAGTTTTTTAATTAGATGCAAGTCGCTTGCTTAACAGTTGACTTACAAATCGCCCATTCATGGGCGACTTATATGCAACATCAATTTGCAACTTCCTCGCCACATTCGTCCTTAACCATTTTAGTCAAGCATAAGTCGCCCGTTTAATAGACGATTTTGCCTATTTTTTTATAATTATGCTTATACTCTTAGTACATGGTTAGTCTTAAAATTTTCCCTTTATATATCATATATTTTTAATTATGTATATAATTTTTTACAAAATTATTCAATTCACACTTCAATTATGAAAATAAGATTAACTATAGTGACCTTAGCACCCTAAATGAAAATAAAGATTTATGTTTTTTATCGGCGTATTAGTAAAACTGAAGTTAGAGAGGCTTTAAAGAAAACGAAGGGTGGAAAAGCTGTTGGACCTGATGATATTCCAATAGAGATGTGGAAATGCTTAGGAGATGAAGGAATTTCATGGCTTACTAAACTTTTTAATACTATTTTGAAGACTAAGAAGATGTTAGATGAGTGGAGAATGAGTGTGTTAATTCCTATTTTTAAGAATAAAGGTGATGCACAAGATTGTGCGAATTATAGAGGTATTAAGTTAATGTGTCATACTTTAAAACTATGGGAGCGAGTTATGGAGCATAGGTTGTGGCGTGATACTAATGTTTCTCAAAATCAATTTGGATTCATGCCGGGTAGGTCGACTATGGAAGCCATACATTCATTAAGAGGTTTGATGGAGAAATATAGAGAAAATAAGGAGGATCTACATATGATATTTATTGATTTAGAAAAAGCATATGATAAAGTTCCAAGAGAAGTGCTATGGAGAGTTCTTGAAAAGAAAGGAGTCAATAATGCTTATATTCAAATCATTAAAGATATGTATGCAGGAGCTATTACTTGTGTTCAAACACAAGGTGGATTGACCAAGTATTTCCCTATTTCGGTTGGGTTACATCAAGGATCAGCCTTAAGCCCATATCTTTTTGCTTTAGTCATGGATGTTCTCACTAGACATTTGCAAGAGGATGTACCTTGGTGTATGCTTTTTGCTGATGATATTCTTCTTGTTGATAAGACTAGAGAGGGAGTTGAAGGTAAACTTGAATTATGGAGGTCAACCTTAGAGTCTAAAGGTTTTCGCTTGAGTAGATCTAAAACAGAATATATGGAGTGTAATTTTAGTAGTAATAGACCTAGTGAGGGGATTGTGACTTTGGACGACAAGTCATTAATAAGAGTACACGTTTTAGATATCTTGGATCAATTGTTCAGAGTGATGGTGAAATAGATGGGGATATTATCAACAGAATTCAAGTTGGATGGTTGAAGTGGAGGAATGCATCGGGCTTATTATGTGATAGAAATGTACCCCTCAAACTTAAGGGAAAATTCTATAAGATGGTAGTGAGGCCTGCAATGCTTTATGGTGCCGAATGTTGGCCATTAAAAGAGAAGCATAATACTAAGTTAAGTGTGACAGAGATGAGGATGCTCAGGTGGATGAGTGGCTTTACCCTTAGAGATAGGATATGAAATGAGCATATACGTGAAAATGTTGGAGTAGCTCCAATAGAAGATAAGATTAGAGAGATCGCCTTAGATGGTTTGGTCACATAAAAAGGCGGCCTTCCGACGACCCAGTTAGGAGAGTAGAGGTATTAGATTTGACTTATATTAAGAAAGATAGAGGCAGACCTAAAAAGACTTGGTTAAAAAATATTAGGAATGACCTTTCTTTATTAGATTTAAACGAGAATTTGACTTTTAATAGGACACAATGGAGAAAAAGGATTCATATAGCCGACCCCACGTAGTGAGATAAAGGCTTGATGTTGTGCTCGAAAAATAAAGAATTTTTGGCAAATCTTTTGGCTTATTTTAGCTACAAATCCATACATTTTTATTTTGAACGCAGTCAAAGAATACAGAATCCATTTGGAAAAAAATGCAAATAAAATAAAAAAATGATTTCCACAGCCATTCAAGAATACAACAGTCAGATTTCTATTCTATTTTCCGTATGCAAATGTTAAAAACTGTATAAAAGAACTCAATCAGCTGGAACTTAAAAAAAAAAAAACTCTTTGTATGCTTTAGTATTACTTTATCTCATTATTTCCATCTGTGTTTCCCTTTAAGTATCAGAAAACCTGCAGAGCAAAAATAAAGGATTTATACAGAAAGTAAAGTTAAACAAAACTATCATTCATAAAAAAAGAAGAAGCTATTTTTCAACTTTCATGATTTTTTCTTGTGGTTTATTGATAGGAAATACTTGAGTTAAGTAACTCTAAGGAAAATATTTGAGTTCGCAAGAAAACTTATCACTAATTGGTGAAATCAGCACCAAAAAGATGTATTGCAATAAGAGAATCAAAACCAAATAAACACAAAACAAGATGTAAGTGATCCTCAATTCGAGAGGAGGATTATTCTCTCCCAACCACTAGACAAGAAGTCTAGAGCATAAGATGCCAAGAAACTTCAA
>NW_021319120.1:305463-317399 GCF_001605985.2 Dendrobium catenatum | reverse complement strand
CTTGATAAAAAAAATATTAGTATCAATTTTACATAATTATATTATAATATTATAATCTTAATTATATATAAATAAAATTAATTAGATAATAAGGTAACTAAACTATCATTCATAAAAATAAAAATAAAAAGCTATTTTTCAACTTTCATGATTTTTTCTTGTGGTTTATCCAAAAATCCTAAAACTTTATCTATTATGCAGGAAAGCAACAACAAACAGTTTAATTTATTTAATATATAGCTTCTGCAATAACAGCTAGCAACAAAAACCTGAAAGAAATATAGAAACAAAGAATTGGAATATAATGATGCATTTCCAGACCTCGCATCTCTTTCTTCTTGTGCGGGTGCCACATGTTAATGAATTTGAGCAATGATGAAATATGAAAGACACATTAGCCACCTGAAAGAAGAAAACAAAGAGCAAAATGGCAAGTCAGGTTAGAGTTCTTTTATGATGGTACATTCAAGCTTTGTTTGGAACCATTTTTTTACTGCTTCTTAAAGCAATTTTTTAATACAAAATTTTCAATTTTTATACTAAAAACAGCTTTAAAAAATAATAAGAAAGCCGTCCCAAATTAAAACTTCATTTGGGACAGCTTTCTTATTGATTCTTAAAACAGTTTTTTAGTATAAAAATTAAAAATTTTATACTAGAAAACTTTTTTAAGCAGCAGTAAGAAAGTCATCCCAAACGAAAAATAAATCTCAATATCCTAAAAAAATGGGATCAACTTGAACCTGCTTAAATAATAATCCCAGATGTATTTCACATCCATATCCCTGACTATACCTGACTATACCTGACTAATGGCCATTATGAGGGGTTCATATGATTTAGCCTACTAAACCAAATTGAATGCAAGATCATGTGAAACAGATCATATTTTTCTGGTCTTGGATGCCAAAGAAAGTGCCTCTGCAGCCTCTTCACGCACTGTTGCATTCTGATGTACTTCCTGAGAGGAATCCTCAACAATATATCCTTCAGATTCGGAATATCTTTCTCCGCAACCACAACAGAAAACGCACTCCAATCTAAAACTTCTTCAAAAGGAAGCACAAAATTGTCAGCGATGATTACAGGGACGCACTCATAATAAAAGGCTTCCACTATCCTTGGACTGTTCACCTCAAATCCCATGGGACAAATACAGAACTTGCTTGATTTCATGTGCTCAATGTAAGAAATTTTTTTAGAGATTTGGTTTGGAAGAGGACCAAAAATTTTCATATCTTCATCCTTGCCATTTCCCCAGTGTTCAAGTAGGATCGGTCGGACCCGGCCATGCATGTTGCCGGCAAAAAAGGCGAGGATAGGCCGCTGGGAAACCGGTCGCCCGCCCACTTGTCTCAGAGGCCGTCTTGGTAGTCTGATGGTTGTTTCAGGAAGGGATATATCTTTCCCCCTAACAAAAATTCCCTCAGAAACATCTGCATTGCATAAGGCTTTGATGGTGTTCTTGCATAACTCAGCATGCAAAGTTGTTGTGTAAGGCCCCTGAAGTGAATTGAACAAATATCAAGGAGCAATTAAAATTGAGCCAGAACCATGAAGATTAAAAATTTAAAAGTTGTAAAATTAAAGCAACAATCCATGCCTAGAGGTGAATCAAGCATGATGAGAAGATCGCTAAGATAATACAACCAAGACTCTGGAAAGGTCTTGAGGTATGCATCCTTGTCCTTGTAGCACAGAAGGATTGCTTGATTCAAAGCTTATAATAACTTAATTTATTCTCACACAAAAAGATAGAATTAGGCTGTGCCTATGATCAAATGAATGGAATTTTTTGTTCCTATCAATTTTCATTCCCAACATATTGTATTAAAAAAAATATTGAACATTTAATTCCAACTGTACCTTTCCAATTAGTAAGGGATCAAATTTTATAAGATTCTACAATCTTTGGATAATTTAGTGCTTTCAATGTTTTGTATAAACGAATGATTTAGATGTCATGCTAAAACATTACTTATTTTTATACATCATATTTACTCTAGATAAAATAATTTTGATGAATAATCAAGTTTGAATGCAGAAGATTGATTTTTTATTTTGAAAATGCATTCCATAAATAAGAGTTGTTAACATCATACATTTTAAGTTTTTTTTTTTTTTTTATGTTGTAAGGATAAGAATATAATCATAATTTTTTCTAACTTTCAGTAGTGCATGTCATGTCAATAATCTTAATTTTCATTTTAGAATTTCTTTGAAAAAAATCTAATAATGTGAAAATGCTTGTTAAATCCTAAGAACTATATATATATATATATATAGACAACAACAACATCAAGTCTTTGTCCCACTACGTGGGGTCGGCTACATGAATCCTTTTTCGCCATTGTGTCCGATTTAAAGTCAAATTCTCATTTAAATCTAATAAAAAAAGACCATTTCTAATATTTTCTAACCAAGTCTTTTTAGGTCTACCTCTACATATCCCCATCAATTTCACCGTCACTCTGAATAATAGATCCAAGATATCTAAAATGTGTACTCTTATTAATGACTTGATCGCCCAAAGTCACAATCCCCTCACTAGGTCTATTACTACTAAAATTATACTCAATATATTCAGTTTTAGATCTACTCAAGCGAAAACCTTTAGACTATAAAGTTGACCACCATAATTCGAGTTTACCTTCAACTCCCTCTCTAGTCTTATCAACAAGAAGAATATCATCAGCAAAAAGCATATACCAAGGTACATCCTCTTGCAAATATCTAGTGAGAACATCCATAACTAAAGCAAAAAAGATATGGACTTAAGGCTAATCCTTGATGTAAACCAACCGAAATAGAAAAATACCTGGTCAAACCACCTTGTGTTTGAACACAAATAATAGTTATAGAAAAAGTCAAAATGATCCCTAAGCTATTTACGAGAGGTCCTCTTAGTTTCAAATTATTTAAATTTGCATAATTTGATTCTTTAACTCCTCAAATCTGTTTCACAATAATCAAAATGACTATCTTGGACTATAATCAACGGGGAAAAAAGATTAAATTTTAGATGTTTGGGACAAATAGTCCAGTGATCATTTTGACCTCTTTCTCTACATATTATCATCATAGAAAGAGAATAAGTATTTTCCTTTAATTTGAATCTATCATTTTTTATAATCTTTAAATTAAAGATTAGGTTGTTGATTGTAATGTACAATAGAAGAATTGAATGGAGCTAAAATTTCATCAATTCCTCAAGTATATGAGAAATACAAAGATAATCAAATGACATATAGAAGCTATTTTAAAAGCCTAATTTTAACCATGTACTTCACCAAGCAAAATATCCAATATATCATGCTCAAGGACTAGGACTAAAAAAAATAAAAATAAAAACCCAAATATCCAATATAAAAAAATTTAAAAATAAAATAACCAAAATATCCATGTATATAATCTTATAACAATAATAATTAGTAATAATAAAACAAAAAGGTAAAATGTATACCTAACTAAAGGGATCAGGTAGAGGCAGAGTATCAGGCAGGAGGAGGTTGGCTTCGGCTCTGGTTCGACTATGGGTGTCGGTCGGCCTAGGTAGAGAGGGAGGAAAGGAGGTCATTTGGATCTTGCTTGCAGCAGAGAGGAGAGAGCTTGGGTCGGATGTATACAAGCAAATGGTCGGTTAGGGCTAGAGGAGCGGCAGTGGAGGTTCGACTGAGATAAGGTTGGGCTTCGGGTTCGGCTGCAAAGAGGAGCTGGAGGAAATAGAGTTAGTCGGAGGTTGTATGAGGAGGTCAGGGGCGACTTTTCAATAGACATGGAGCAAAGGAGGAAGCCTTGGGTCTAGGCTTTGGTTGGAGATTGAGGCGAGGTGGAGGATTTAGCTTCTCCGAAGCGGAATGAACCAAAGAAGCAGGAGTCTTCGTATGAGGTAGGGAGAATCAAGCAGCTGGAATAGGTTTGGCAAAACCGTCGGTTAAAGGACATGTGTCACATCCTTACTAGCAGGAGATAATTTGATAATGAATCCTAGTTTATTCTCAACTAGACATTAGCTCTTTGTGAGCTGAAGTAGTTTTCAATTTGTTCACTTCGGCAAACTATTACAGAGGGTAGATGATTTTTACTTTAAGTGTTTAATGATTTAATTTCAATTTTTAAATATTTGGATTTTGATGATTTTTTTTTTATTTTGAATGGGTATTTGGGAACTTAGAGGTATTTGAAATATTTGGAGTTAACCCCTCTGATTGAGATCTACATTCAACACGACCATCATGGGAGTATTTATGGGCATTTGAGAATTTCATTGATTGAACCTTGTCGACTCTATCTATAAGTCAACAGAGGATCGGGACCATAAGCTTCATGTTTTTGTTGATAAATTTCTTTTGTCATAGACCTTGAAGGTCTTATATGAATGTATAAAATAGATATTCTGGTCGACACATTGATCATATATCTATTTGATAATTCGAGCCGTGTTGACTCCTATCTATCCATATAGAAGGATCGGTCTCGAAGTGTGGTTCATTTATTGACTCGCGCAGCATCCCTGAACGTAACGTGTGTACTCATAACACGCTCGTCGAGGCCCATGCAGGTGTATTATACATCCCTTTCTGTATACCTATGTGCATACACATTACAGTGCATATGCGCAGGCATTTTTGGATATTTGACGAATCTTCTTTGGCAACCCATAGGAGTTTACATCTGTTGTATTTCTGCATACATTTGCAATAGCTCGTAGGCATTTGCATTTGATATGATTCTTTGACACTATCATGGGGTGACAATTAGCATGTAAAACGGGTCTTCTGCAAGGGCCAGTAGGCATTTTTATTTGCCACAAATAATATACTTTTACCCATAGAAGGATCAATGCATTTACTTGATGTTGAATGATGGTTGACTACAAGAGCATTTCAATATTCATCAGCTCTTGCTACATAGCTTGTAAGTGCTTGCATTCATCATTAACCTTCTCATGCAAACTGGTCAGTGGGCTATTATGTCTTTTATACATTGACTCTTAATGTTTGTAAGGAACTGTGATCTTCACTTACTAATTAATCACCACCATTTAAAGGGATATTTTAATATCCGTTGCATATCCCTTGTAGTCATTGCAAACATCTCTTCTACTTGTAGGCTAGATGTTGTATACATGGCAACTCTCCTGCTGTTTAAGACTTTGCCCACAATTGCTCGAATGCTACAGGTTAATTAATCTTCCCTGTCATCTACAATCATTCACAAGTCTTCTAGTAGTTGCTTGAAAGTGAACCGTCATGTAAGTAGTAGGTTTATGTTCTTGCTTGCGAGTTAACTGGCATTGACAATAATATTTCATATGATTGATTGTATATTAATATTGTCCACAAGATGCTGCATTTTTTTATCTATCTTCTTGCCATCCATCTTCTGCATTTCATTTATGAATGACATACATTGCATTCATTTTGCCCCCATGAATGAGTTTTCATGTTTGTGCAAGCATTATGTTTGCGCGAACAATACATGTGTTCAATGCATGCAACGAGTCATTTACCTTGGTGCAATGTGGTATGAGGTCCTATAATGCTTTCATCTTGTCATTGATTTTGTATCTTCTTTTCCTTTCTGAAAGATTACGAACCTCAACAGCTCAGGTTCTATGGGACCTTTGAACTGGCTTCTTTTCATCTGCAGATTCGTAGTCTCCTTCCTCACTCAAGCTGCATGATTCTTCCATTTCTACTCCTTTTTTTATAGCTTTGGTTGTTTATCTCTTGTTGTCTGTGCATGATGATGCTAATGTTATGTGGGAAAAAGTTACTAGTGATATTAAGAATATTGCAAAAAATGTGCTTGAAGTTTCAAAAGGAAAAGCTCTTAATAATAAAAATAGTTGGTGGTGGAATCCAAATGCACAAGATAAGATTAAAAATAAGAAAATTTGTTATAAAAATTAGTTTAATTGTAAAAACTATGATAATTGGGAAAGATATAAAGAGGCACGTAAGGAATCTAAGAAAACAATTTGCGATACAAAAACCTTAGCTTTTAGTGATTTATATAATAAATTACATACTAAGGATGGAGAAAGATATATGTATAACTTAGCCAAACATAAAGATAGGAGTAGTAAGAATTTAGTTCAAGTGAAGTGCATTAAGGATGAAGATAAAAAAGTACTTTTCTTAGAAGATGATATTCAATAAAGGTGGATGAGATATTTTGCAAAAAAATTTAATGAAGAATGTGAAAATACGATTAACTGTAGTGACCTTAGCAACATAAATGAAAATAAAAAATTATATTTTTATCGGTGTATTAGTAAAACCGAAGTTAGAGATGCTTTAAAAAAAAGGAAGGGTTGAAAAGCTATTGAACCAAATGATATTCTAATAGAGGTGTTGAAATGCTTAGGAGATAAAGGAATTTCTTGGCTTACTAAACTTTTTAATACTGTTTTGAAAACTAAAAAAATGTCATATGAGTGGAGAATGAGTGTGTTAATTCCTATTTTTAAGAATTAAGGTGATGCACAAGATTGTGCGAATTATAGAGGAATTAAGTTAATGTGTTATACTTTAAAACTTTTGGAGAGAGTTATGTAGCATAGGCTGCTGCGTGATACTAATGTTTCTCAAAATCAATTTGGATTCATGCCGGAGATGTCGACTATGGAAGCCAAATATTTATTAAGAAGTTTGATGTATAAATATAGAGAAAATAAGGAGGAACTATATATGATATTTATTGATTTAGAAAAGGCGCATGATAAAGTTCCAAGAGAAGTGCTATGGAGAGTTCTTGAAAAGAAATGAGTTAATAACGCTTATATTCAAATCATTAAAGATATGTATGCATGGGCTATTACTTGTGTTCAAATGCAAGGTAGTTTGACCACGTATTTCCCTATTTCAGTTGGGTTACATCAAGGATCAGCCTTAAGCTCATATCTTTTTGCTTTAGTTATGGATGTTTTCACTTGACATTTGCAAGAGGATGTACCTTGGTGTATGATTTTTGCTGATGATATTCTTCTTGTTAATAAGACTAGAGAGGGAGTTGAAGGTAAACTTGAATTATGGAGGTCAATCTTAGAGTCTAAAGGATTTCGCTTGAGTAGATCTAAAACGAAATATATTGACTTTGGGCTATCAAGTCATTAATAAGAGTATATGTTTTAGATATCTTGGATTTATAGTTCAGAGTGATGGTGAAATAGATGGGGATATTATCAGCAGAATTTAAGTTGGATGGTTGAAGTGGAGGAATGCATCGGGCTTGTTTTATGATAAAAAAAGTACCCCTCAAACTTAAGGGAAAATTCTATAAGATGGAGGTGAGGCCTGCAATGTTTTATGGTGTCGAATGTTGGCCATTAAAAGAGAAGCATAATACTAAGTTAAGTGTGACAGAGATGAGGATTTACATATTGTCCTTACACTCTTTATGGTTCTCAGGTGGATGAGTGGCTTTACCCTTAGAGATAGGATACGAAATGAGTATATACATGAAAAGATTGGAGCGGCTCTAATAGAAGATAAGATTAGAGAGAGTCGTCTTAGATGGTTTGGTCACATAAAACGGCGGCCTTCTGATGACCCGGTTAGGAAAGTAGTGGTATTAGATTTGACTTATGTTAAGAAAGGTAGATGCAAACCTACAAAGACTTGGTTAGAAAATATTAGAAATTGTCTTTTTTTATTAGATTTAAACAAGAATTTGACTTTTAATAGGACACAATGGAGAAAAAGGATTCATGTAGCCGACCCTACATAGTGGGATAAAGGCTTGATACTGTTGTTGTGGTTGTTTATCTCTGGTGGAGTTGCTCTAGTGCTAAATCCATACATACCAGCTGTTGTTTTGTTATTCAAGCTATTAGTTAGATCAACACAATTCTGAACTTGGTTGCTTCCACAAATGCTTGATTCTGTTGTCATCATTGAAGAAGATCCTCCTCCCGAATGAATTTTCTTCTGCAATTTCTTTGTCAATCCAATCTTTCATGGCTTTGACAAATGAGAAAAAAACAATGTTACTATTCTCAGGGCAAACATATTGTTGTGTAGAGTCATGAACATATAATTTAGGAGGAGATGATCTGTTCTGATTGTAAGGAAGATTTAAACGTCGAATAGCTTTTCGTTGATGCTTTTGTTTGATTCATCAATAGTAGTAAGGGTTTGTGGATTTAGAACACCACGTAAGAAATTAAAACCAAACTCTTTCTCTAAGTACTCATAGGAGGGGGGGGTGAATTCCCAAATGGTTTCAGATCTTCTTTAACGTCATTGATGCTGGTTGGACACCTTCTAGGAGTTAAGCTATACATCAGTACATTTCCACTCTTCCATCGGAACTTTCTGAATTCTTGGTCAGGTCCTGTTGTTCTTTTCTGGTTTGTTGCAGGAAGGTAATTCTGATATGATCTTGAATGCTCTTCCATGTTTCAATCAGAAATAATGTGATTCTTGGCTCAATTGCTAGTTATTTTTAACTACTTGAATAAATACAAAAGGCAAAAGATTTAGAAGATTGGTAAGGAGCAACTGGGTATGATGATCTGGTATGTTTAACCAATTGGCAAGTTTCACATTTTAAAAAATTTGAATTTTTATTAATAAAAAAATGGGGAAAAACTTTTCAAGATACATGAAATTTAGATGACCTAACTTATAATGCCACAAAATAATCTCTCTATTTTGACTGACTCTAGAATAACTTTCAACAAACTGACTCACAATAGGAGGATTATTAGCAAAAATTAAAGATTTGGGTGTCTTCATGTAATATAAACTAGAACATATATTAGTACTGTCAATCTTCTTCTCTGAATCCAGTTCCTGAAAAAATACATCATTGTTGGAGAAAATTATTAAGCAATTACTATCACGAGTCAATTTATTAATGAAAATCAGATTTCACTCTTGATTGGGCACATAAAGCACCGATTTAAGGGTGATAGCTTATGTGACAAAAGCGGAACCAGTTCCCAAAACCTTGGATGTTGAGCCATCATCAACCTTAACTACTCGATTTAAATGATAAGGTTAATAGTCATGAAGGAGTGTAATGTCTCCTATCTTGTAATCCGATGCTCCTGAATCAATAACCCAAAGTTTTGACTGTTTTATATCTGAGTAAAGAGTGTAGGCTGGTAGCAGGTTTTGGAGACTATTGGTTTGTAGTGTTGTTACGCAGAAACTTCAACATCTCTAAATGCTCCTTGGTTAAAGGAATGGCTTCAACTTTTATGGATTGATCTTGTGTTGTGTTGGCAAAGTTTGCATTGCTTTCTTGTCCTGATTTGTTTGTCTTCCAATCAACTGGTTTTTCATGAATCTTCCAACAAGCCTCCTTTGTGTGCTCTGGTTTGGCATAATGATCACATCATGGTCTTCCTCCCTTCTTTTGATGTCAATTTTCAACATGTGAAAGGTTTCGATTACTGCAGATGGTAAGAGCATTTCCTTCTTGAACCTTTGGAGATCCTTGAAGGCCTCCCAACATAACCTTTCTTCTGCTCTTTTCCCTTCGAACTACAGAAAAGGCCTCCCGGATATTTGGAAGAGGCTTGGTTCACATGATCCATCCTCTAACACCATCCAAGTTCTCGTTCAAACCCATCAAGAATTTGAATATTATTTTTGTCTCAATAATCTTCTCGTGACGTGCTTGATCTTCCAAGCATTTCCATTGATATTGTTCAAACATATACAATTGTTGTCAATAACGGGTTAGAGTATTAAAATATTGAGTTACTGTCAGGTCCTCTTATCGGTAGTCGTGACGAATGGTCTCAATGCGAATAGCTTAGAAATGTTTTTGAAATTGGAGTAGGTCACTTTAAAGGCCTCCCATATATCTTGGGCCATCTCGTAAAGAAGAAAGTTCTCACCGATTTCAACATTCATGGAGTTGTGAGCCAAGACATGATCTGATGATTCTCTGCTTCTCATTTTTTGTAGATAGGATCGGTTTGTGGTGATATATGGGCTTCACCAATCAGAAAGTCATCTTTTCCTCTCCCGCAAATAAACATTCTCACCGATTAAGACCATTGCAAAAATTTATGCCCATTAAATCTATGATTTGTGATGAGAGGAAGAGGAGAAGAGTTGTCTGCGGATCCAAAGTTTTCGGTATTTAAACCGATAATATTTGGGTAGGAGAATGAGATCTCGTTATTCATGGGCTACTGGTGTTGGAAGAGAGGCTATTAGTAGATGATGGGCTCGTGTGCGGCCGGCTGAGAGGTCAAGCTCAGAATCTCGGCCTGGGGTGTGTGAACAGAACAGAGAGGAGGCTCCAGCTTCCCTTGCGTGCGGAAGGATAAGTCAACCAAAGAGAGGAATTCGCGTGAGGAAGAGCTCGCGTCTAAGAGAGCTGGTGCATGCGAACCAAAGGGAGACAAGAGGGCATCGGCCTGGCTGATGGAGAGTTGTTGCGGCTCTCAGAGAAGGCTTAGGATTTGCCTAAGCTCTGATACCATGTAATAACTATTTAAGATAAATTGAATTCTAATTTTATTCCTTGGAATCATTACATATATATACATTCTAGGAGAATAAATAGAAAAAAAAAAAGAAGTTTAATCTAATTAATTATAATAAACAGAAGATAAAAGACATTTAATCTGCTTAATTCTAATAATTATATCCCATGGATTTTGGTGTTAGAAGATGAAATCTTCAATTATAGTTCAGTTGTAGTTGATAGGAAATACTTAAAGATTTCAAATAAATCCTATCAAGAGAGCAAAAACAGCAAGAAATCTCCATGATTCCAATGGAAAACCAGTAAAAAACAATAATTTTATTGAAGAAAACCAACTCCGGAAGAAATTAACAAGGTATAATTGATCTTTTATTCAAGAAATATTCAAGAGGATAGACTCCCAAATCTCTAGATACCGCTAAAGCCCAAAGAAAACCTATGAGATCTAAAATTTAAATCAAATTCAAGATGACATAACCCTAGGAAAACAAACTATTTAATGCATAAAAATCAAATGAAAATCCCTAAACAGTCCCTACATTCAAATTTTCCTCCCAACTCCCTCAAAAATCCTTCCTAGACAGCTCACGCATGCCCAGGCATGCGTTCGGTGCGTAAAGAGGCAGAAATGTCCGCCTCTGTTTGGGAGCGGCTAAACCGATCTAATGGACCGGTCTAATAATACTCCCCTCCCAAAAATTCACCTTGTCTGCAAGGTAGAAAGATGACAACCTGCTCCATTCTTTATTCATCACAAACTGTAAGAACCTAAAGATTTTGGTCCTTATACATGTGCCCCGGCATATACCTCTCATTAAATCTAAAACAGACCCCCTTCACCCTCTTCTCCTATAATTCTGTTTCTGTGAGCTACTTAAAGTTGTCACAAGGTCTTCCTTCGACAGTCTTCTCCTTCGAAGTCTCCCTAAGAGTACCCAATGTTGGCTCCTTGCTTGCCAAAAAGGTGGTGGTCATCCTGTACGAGCCTCCTAAACTACTGCCTCCTGCTCCTTTTTTCCAGGTGCCTCTGATTCTCCACCAATTGAGCTAGCTCTATAGACTCTCCCAAATCCCAATGTCTCATCACTCTAACTATTATGCAGATCTTTGATTTCAGTCCCTTCATAAAGTTCCCCTCCAATACAATTTATTGAGGCTGATCCAATCAACTAGCAAGGTACTCAAATTTCTCACGGTATCACTATCCCCTCCTGCATCAAAGCGAAGAATTGCTCATAGAAGTCCCCTCCCCTGCTGTCTGCTGGTTTGAAAACGTTCCAACAGGCAGTCCTTAAACTCCCTCCAAGTCCTTATTGGTCGCCCTATATCCCTCCACTGATACCATACTAAAGCTTTCTCTTCCCAGCACATCGCGGATGCCATCATTCTCTCCCCCTTCGTCCTTCGTCAACCTATTGACGGTAAAGTACCTTTCCACCTTGTAGATTGTGGGCTCCGAAAATTCGTCCCCGGCCTCCGCT
>NW_021319120.1:262381-300916 GCF_001605985.2 Dendrobium catenatum | reverse complement strand
CACAATATCAATATCAGTGCCAAAAGTATTCATGTTTAGTAGTTTATCGATGATCTCTCTAACTCGACTTTTCATATCATGTTTTTATTCAACTTTCTCCTATCAACATTCCCCAATTTGTACAAAATTGCTTGTGGATTGACTTCTCTTTATTTGGTGGATCTCCTTTTCACCAAGATTTTGCATTTCATTTTTTATAGAAGACAAGAGATTAGGCTATCTCCCTGGATCAAGAATAGGTATGAGAGTTTGACTTGTTTTTAGAACATTTTACTTTTAGAGGGTCCTTCCGTGCCTAGGCAAGAAGGATAGGCTTAGGGTTTAGGGTTTAGGGTAATTCTTCTTTCTTTGTTGAGCCCATTTATTCCAACATCTCTCCATTTATGCCAACTGAATATGAGGGGAAGGTAGAGCTCTCTCGCTGGCATTAACCAAACTTCCATAAAATGGACTCTAAATATAGTTGGGATTATACTATGGTATGATGATGGTAGGGGCTGTCTTCTTTATTAACATCTTATGAGATAATCACAGTCAATTAACACGGTACCGAGATCTTTCACCCATTGAATAATTCCTCCTGCTCATTCTAAACTGTCAATCTATCAAGAATATAGAAATAGCGAAAACAAAAAATAGTGGAGGAAAAAAAAGTACTGGAACCAATGCACACGAACCTCATTTAGAGGAAGCTTTGAAATTCAAATATTTGTTGATGAATCTTTTTTTTTCTATGCTTCTACATTTAATTGGATTCAAAATTGCTCTTGAGAAGATACGAAGATATTATTAGAGAAATAAATAAAACTCAAAGATTGAAAATGAGAGAGACGCTAAGCTTCTATGAGTAACTTAGAGAATTGGTTTACAAGGAGCCCAACTAAACCACTTCGAACAAAGAATGGTGATTTGAGTTGAACTCCCAAAAAAAAAAAAAAGAATTCATAAAGAAAAAAATATTTCATATAAAATTCTAGTGAAATTTTATATGATTTCATCGTGCCGCACTCGGGCAATGACCTATTTATAGGCAAGTATCAGTCTCAACATTGTAGAATTAACTATAAAAAGTTGACAAGTTTTTTATGTAAGTAGCTTTAATTAGTGGATGACTTCATGAGTCCCTTCATCGTTAAACATCTAATTATTGAGAGTTGACTTTAAAGCTAACTCTTAGGTATCTTGTTTGAGATATAATTCTGCATGACTCGATACTTTAGGTGACCTTAGACCATGCAAGTTTCGAGTTGGAGGCAGTTTATGCCAGTTTCAATCAACAACTTTTTGAACCTGATTGTGGTCCCCATAATGACTTGATTAATCTAATCCAGCACATATGGGCGTATAATGGCCTTAAATTTTTTTTAGATGATCTGATTATCTTTTCTTTTCTTCGCAGGCTTGTTCATTTCTAGGACTAGTCATGGAAGTAAATTCTTTGGTGCTCCTGTAAGCATCCTTCCTGTTAGCTCCATCCAACAATCTGGATTTTAGAGCTTTTTTTTTTTTTCAGATGATGGGATCTTGTGTCGAACAAAATGAGAAAAAAAGTTGGAAAGTTCAGATTAACAATCAACCCGCAAATCTGTTTGGATCTCATTTCATTACTCATTCCTTCCTTCAATCCAAACAAAGCTTAAGTTCCTCCTTTTTTCCATTTCTTTTTGTACGTAATCCTGTCGTTGGCTTGTGAATTTTTTAACATTTCGAGCCCTTCTCATATTGAGTTTCTTCATGTATGTTCTCTATTAAATGGAGAAACTATTTTAGCTCATTGCAAAATTATTCATTGTACTGAGTCGATCAAAATTATTGATTGATTTGATTGCTTATGCAGCATTAATTTTTTTTTTTTTTTTTTTTTAATGTATCATGATGGCTTAGACTGGGTTAAGACCTGAACAGCACATTTTCCTTTAATGGGACTTTAACCCTTTTTCATTTATAATGCTAAGAGGTGCTATTCATTGCTAGAAAGACCTTAGGGCATCTCTAACTGAACGCAGTTTGTCCATTTGCAGATCCGACGAGCGTCCACCCAAATGACAAATGGAAACATATTTTTGCATTTGACCTCGCCTATAAACAGTGCGACGTCGATATTGACGCCCCACTATCCATCAATAACGCATTTTTTCTGTTAAAAATAAATATAAAGACATATGAGAGAATATACACAATAATATTTGTTTTTGGTGTTAGAAATGGAGTTCGGTTGAAGATGAATTACAATTTGATATGACAATTATTGCATTTTCAAGTGGAAAATAGGTTTTTCGGTTGGGGATGCCCTTATGATATAGATTATGATGCTTAGGTGGTGGGAATTTATGAACTCGATCAAAATCCATGATTTCGCCGCTCTGGTTATCCAGGACTCTACTCCATTTAATCACAGGTGGTATTTAATCCAACCTGACCAAATGATTCTTATTGACATGCAATATATTATTTTGTCAAAGGGAATCTTATAAACGTATGGTGAAATTGTCTAAAAGGACAAATTAAATCGCCTTAGTTAATAAAGGACTGTCATACCATATATATCCTTTGATTCATTATTGAAAGATTTTTTGCCATTGGAGAACTTCCGAGCTTTCACTGTGACTGTAATTTAATTGTGTAATTTTGCGGCAATATAATCTGGTGAGAGGGCCTCAATAACAACATTTTACATATGATGTCATTAGTAATAAAACTACATATTAGATAACACATTTTACATCTTTACTAAAGATAGATTGTTCGAGAATTAATAACAACAATGCTCTCGATAAGACATTTGCTCTTTATGGGCTGAGATTATTATCAAATTTATCACCCTTGATAAATGTTTACGATAGCTGAATGAAATTTTGCTTTAAATTTAGGGTAGTGAATTTCATTCAAATAATTTTTTATATTGAAAAATATTGGATTTTAAAATTTTATTAGAATTTAAGTTCCAAGTGATCAACTTTAAAATTTGGGGGCATTTTAAAAATCATATAGTCCCCTATAATCAACATAATCATCATCAAATTATTTAAAAGTATTATATATTCACTTGAATAATATCATCTATGCCCTCTTACTAAAAGAGGATCATGCTTAAGTATTTACTTTGTGAGCCATGTTATGAGTGGTGAACTTGAGAGTTTGTATTTTTAAATAAATTTCTTTTGTAAAAGGCATTGAAGGTTGAATGCGAATGTAAAACCAAGTATTTCGGGGATCTCATTATCACACATTTATTTGGAAGAATAAGATTTATAGTATTTGAAACTTGTATTTTGAGATGAATTAAGTTTAAATTTATTTCTCATTTTCAACCCTTGCAATATTCGCGGACTTCAAATTTAAAAGTTAAGTAGTTGTTCATTGGTACACTTGTACGTTCTTTTGTGCGCTCGCACAATAGATTTGCATGCTTTCAATATGTTTGCACTATATATTTAGGGGACTTATGGACAAGATTTGTTTCGATGATTCGATGAGCTCTACGTATTATCAAAATGTTTGTGCAACCCGTGACGTGTAATAGTGCACTGCTTTGTCTCATTTGAAAATATTAGTTCACATGGTACATTATTTGGTCACGGGGTGTATTATATATTCACAAGAAGTGTATGAACTTCCTTTTTAGTAATTAATGTGTGCGTCATTTAGAGCACTCGTACACTCTCGTGATGTGCAGCGGGTTTGATCATTTGGTCGTGTTTGAGAACCATCTATGTCACTGCAACTATTTGATGTGTATAAGGGTCTAATGTAACAGTTGATCACCTGAGTGCATTGTCTTGAGCATATGCTCATGACTTCACATTTTAATTTCAACATTGCTCTCATTTTGTTCCATAATGTATGTCTTATTTGAATCCCCTGTCGATGTAAATATTGGTAGCATCCATCATCTTCCCAAGGTAATAGATGTCATAAGAAGTGATATTCCCAACTCACAAGAAAAGCGTATATGATTGATGTCCAATGACATCATAGATAGAAGTTTTTTATCCCACCATTTCAACAAAGACGTGCATGCATCATGTACATCATTAGAACTCATAATGTTTCCTCATTGTGTAAAAAAAAAAAAAAAAATGCACGCAAGTACTTAAATTTTCTTGCCATGCAAAATATAACGTGCATGTGGCTTACCTGATGCATCAGAAAGTCAAGTTTTTCCCATCTCGCTAAGAAATATGCAGGCTGATTCAGCTCGTGCCAAATGCGTCGCATTTAAGATTTTAAGAGTTAAGTGTTTGAGAGCTTATACCTTCGTAGTGAAGTAGTGACAAAAACGACAATGAGAGGAATCGCATGCGAAGTAGTGACGAGATGACGATGACAAGGCAAGTATTATATATATATAATCTTCCCCTCCCTCTTCTTGAAATAAAAAAGGATGAAAGAGACACAGATAGAGATAGAAAGTGGAGAGTTAGAGAGAGAATGGAAAAGAGAGGAGTTTGGAGGGGGAGAGAGAATTCTCTCTTCATTTAGAGAGAGAAAGAGAAAGGGTGAAGGGGTAGAGCGAGTGAAGGAGGTTATAGTGTAGCTGCAGGTGATTCACCGCCGACCTCAACTGTGACGTGGCTAGGTCAATTTTGAGTGTAGAGGTGTCGGAGGTGAGCTCAGGCGGTGATGGATGTGGTTTGGGATTGCCGGTAGCAATTGGTTGTTAAGTAGGCTAGCGGCGTTATGGGGAGGAGGAGGTTGTGGTCGGCTTAATGTGGGAGAGAAGAAAGTAGAGAGAGGGGGTCCACGGACTAGGAGGATAGAGGAAAGCTGGTTGATAGAGGAGCTGCATGTGGTTCGACTTCTGAGGCTGGGAGAGGGCTAAGAGCTGGAGAATGGTCGTGCAGTTTGCCTGGCTGAGGCAAAATTATTACAAGCAATCACTAAAAGCTATCCGTAGGTCAATCAGGACGCATCACGTCACCAAAATGCTGTTTACTATTTTTGCAAACCGTTGTGTATCATGTGACGTGTCACATCCTGATTGGCCTTCGAACGGTCTGATGATCGCACATAATAATCTCTTAGATGTCGACGCTATCCGTTTTATTAATGAACTTTGTTTGGATAAAAATAGTATTGCGCCTTTCTATCTTTTTTTTTTTGCAGTGTGATTGTGTTGATCTTGTAAAGATTATCAAGGTCAACATTGTTATAGAATCTCAACAATAATATCAAGGGATTTTTATATACATAACACATAAAATTATTGAAAATACATATTTAAGACAAACTTCTATATTTACTAATATGCCTCCTTAGACTCATTTAATCAATTCTAACATTCGGTTTAAACCTTTAGTCAAAAATCACAATCAATGATTGTCTTCCCAATCAATGGCATCCTTTCAAAGTGAATATAAGTATATCATCACTTCAATAGAGTGGTAGAATAAAAAAAAGGAGATTTTATGTGGTATATTAGTAAATATAGAAATTTAGATGTTAAATATATATTTTCAATAATTATGTAAAAATCCCTAATATAAAAATTATTTAAGAGAGAAGATGAGATACTTTGCTCCAAACAATAAAGTTGTTCTATGATAAATAAAATATACATATTTTAATATTTTAAATATTAATGCTCCCTATTTTAAAATATACATATTCTATGATAAATTCAAGATGTATACTAATCATTCAAATTATCACCTTTCAAATAAGTTATATCCTAAAAACTTTACAAATAAAAAAATTACACTTGAAAAATTCACTTCAAGCATTTTAAATAGAAATTCATTAAAATAAAATTCTCAAAATGTCTTATATATGTCAAATATTGGCAAGGACAAGAAAATTAATTATAATTTTCATTGCTGATTAATTATTTTGGTTGATCTTAACTTTGCATTATACCCTTGCGTTATATTATAAATGCAGACTTAGTTTTTCAACTAAATAGTTAACACAGATAATCTTTACATTTATCAAATTATAGGGCTCATGATCAATCTTTCACTGCATGCCACACATGTCATGTCATTTGTAGCATAATAATCATTTATGTCATACTATTTATATGGCTTCATCATAAAATCAAAAGCATATCATGCACATATTTATATGGAGAATCAACATATGATATCACATGGTATGTTTCTTGTCATGTGACATGCAAAATATGTAGGATTGATTTCATGTTCATCATCATAAAACATATGGGATGCATATAAGTACCAATGGAATGAACATATGATGATATGTATGCTAAGTTAAATATAAAACAACATAGGATATGATATGTATGTTATGTTATATACATAAAACATCATGAGGCATGATCAAATCATACCTTCATGCAACATATTAAAAGAATGAAAATATAGAGCATCATCATCAAAACACATGAATCAAATGCATTATGAAAAAAAAAAAAATTATCTATGAAAACCATCATAAACTTATTAGAAATACTTTGGATAGATAAATTCATCAAACAAGTGAAATCACATGCTAGAGAGAAATATCATCACCTCTCATGGAAGGAAAATGTCATATAGCTTGGTAGGAGTGAAAATGCTATACAAATCTACCTCCAAAGGTAAAAGGCCAAGGAACAAGAGGTTGTATGCAAGTATACTAAAACTTTTGGGCTGAGACAATAAATCTACCTCCAAACCCAATAAATCTTCATAAATATAATTCTAATGATTTCAACAACTTTTGAGATGTTGAAAAAAAAAACATTAGAAGTAAAAAAAATTGTTTTTAATGAAACTATAATGTATAAGGTATGTTAAATAACATTGGATGACAAACCTCCACTGCAAAACAAACTAAACTAGATTTGCCGAATAATTTTGACAAGAGATAGGAGACACAACAAAACAAACAAAATCAATTTTCGTCCAACACTCTTATAACCAAAGTTAAGAGATCATAAAATGTCCAAAGCATTTCAATCATTATTTTCACTTATACTAGATACTACCTACTAATGCAGAAGAATCTCAATGCTACAAAGACTTTATACACGAAGGATTTAGCTAATTGGAAGTTATAAATAAAGAAAATGATATATTCTTTCTATAAAAATAACAAAAGGATGGTCACGGCGAGACGAGCCGTTTATCATTACGATAGGTGTCAAGTGGAAGTGCAGTGATGTATGCAGCTGAGGCATCCTAACAGACCGAGAGATTTGAACCTTGTTCCTACACGACCTGATCAATTCGATCAGGCACTCGCCATCTATTTTCATTGTTCAACTGTTTGACAACATGAAAAACCCAAGAGCTTTGTCCTTCCATCTGATAGAGAGGAAGGTAAGAGGCCTTTGGCGTCCCTTCCAGTCAAGAATCGGGGCTTCACAATGATCGGGCTATATAAAGAAAAAAATTTCAATGCAAAATAAATGGATCAGCAAAATTAAGGAGCAAGAAGGAAAAGGTATAAGGAAAGTGAAAGGCTTCCAATAGAAGATAGGTATTAACTTCATTGAAATTGTCTCCCCTACAACAAATGTAGTATTGTTGAGCATTGTAGCTATAGAAAACTTATACCTAGAGTAGATGAATCTTATGATTGCTTCCCTCTGAGGCAATCTAAAGGAAGACGTTTATATGGTTCACTATGAGGTTTCATTTTACCAAAAAAAGAAAAAAAGGCCTTATCCACAAGCTCAACAAAAGTTTTTACAGCATTAACTAAGCCCCTCGTCAATTGTATAAGAAATTTTATAAATTCATGTACAAATTGATTTTTGCAGATGTAATATTGGTCAATGTAGCTAATGTAAAAAGAATATATTTTAGTATTTTATTTTTATATACATATGACATGTTCATTGCAAGTATTGATATAATAAATAAAAAAATCAATGATATAAAAAACAGTTGTTAAAAGAATTTAATATGAAGAATTTGGTGGAAGCCAAAAAGATTATAGGGATAAATAATAGAACGATATAAAGTTTAAAGACAAGAAAATGCTATACACTTCTAAGAAATAAATTGTTATTCATTTAACAAAGAGGTTTATCTTCCACTACAGAACAAAACACATACAGCTACAGACAACTACATCAGCAACTAGCTAGAAGTATATAACTAATCAAAAGTAAAGGGATAGAAAATCTTGTAGACATACGCACAAAAAAACATTTTAGTAAAAAAACTAAGGCTTTACAAGAGCTCAATTAGCCTCCATGAATGAAAAGAGGAAGTCATTGTAGAAAGAGGTATTTAAACACTAAACAGTAAGGTACACTAAAAATTCTATCTCAAAATGACAGATTTTTAACATGATGAAGCTAAATTTTCATTCAGCTTTACCCCTTAAATACAAAAAGTAATCCTCTCAATTCTCATAATTATAAATCCTTTATTGAAGATTTGATCTAGTTTATTGATGAAATGTGATACTACGAACTGAGAGATTTTAAAGCACTTAAAGATGCCCAGGTTATATTTCCAAATCTATGCAATTACTCCTTTATAAATACCTCCATTTGGTTTCCCCTTAGCACCCTTAGACAGAGAGAAAGCAAGGTAGGAGAGGCTCCATGGAAAGAATACCAAGATGGAGAGCAGACGATGTCGGACATCTACAGTTGGTCAGGTGTTCATCTACTCAGTCAACAAGCATCTTGTGTGACTGCATTCAGTTACTGTAGTGAGTGAGAAGGAGATTGTGGGTTTGAAACGTCCAGTACAGATCCTCTTTGACTTTCTCGACAAGTGTAATAGAACTTAATCAAATTTAGAAAGAAAAAAAAATCCACCAAGATTTCCTTACTGCAATTCAATGATAACCATAACCAATTACATGCTTCAACATTACAAAAAGGATCAAGGCAGAAGGCAACATACATTAAAATTTGGCAATTATAACACTCAAGTAACAAAAAAGAGACAACACAGAAAATTAAAAAAAATAATAATACTACAATCAAAAGATTATTTGCATCTCTAAATCACTAGAATGAATTGCATTCTAAATTACCAAAGTTTTCTTCCTGCTGCTCATGAAATCTTTCTTGACAAGTTCTTCAATCCACAACCAACGCATTTTAGAATGACAGTGTTTGTTGTCGGCTCTGGCTTTATGACAAATTTAACTCCCAGAAAATCTCTAATGTTTCTAAGTGTTGCAATGCTGTAAGGCGTGAGCTTTCCCACACGAACCTTAGAAACATCAGGCGGGCACAGAGCACAAAGAAGAAATAAGAGACCCTGCACATAACTCAAATATCAATTTAGTTGAATTTTTACATTTCTACATGTTGAATGGACAAATTAATGGAAAACTAAGGTTGCTTAGATTTAATGAATTAAATGAAACTAGGTAATATGTAGTTTGACTATGAATGTAAACACATCAACTCAAGCTTTAAAATTCCTCTTTTTAACTTCTTTGAATTCAATTTCAACAATCCAAACCGTATCTATGGAAATGACAAACAACTATATAACTACGAAATTCAGCACGATGTGAAGTCCTAAGATTAAATGCAATTACTAGATCTTTGGTAAACTAAATAACTTGGGACCAAACCATAGTACTTATCAAATCAAAAAGCCTTTTTGAGGATAACTAAATTTAAATATTGAAGCCTTACATGATAGTCTGTCACAATTAAAATTCATTTTTATAATTTTATTCAACAAAAGTAAAATGCTTCTATGAGATTCATATGATTATGAACCGCATTATCAACCCCTAGATTTAATTACGCTGACTGACGTGCTTATTGCTAATATAATAAATACATTGATAAAGTTTTTTCATAATGAGATAAAGCGAGCTAAGGGAAATTTTACCTGAATATATTACTAAAAAATTAGGGACAAAGAAAAGGTGGCAAAAATACGCTGTTATAAGAGGATATCTTGGCGTATAGCAGAATAATTTAAAAAAAGCACTCACTAATGCTTCATGGATCTGATGGGCAAGAACGCACAACAAGAGAGTTAAACTTAACTCGAAAAAAGCAAGTGAAAAATGCATCAATAGCAAAACTAGCACACTTGTGCAAAATTAATGTAATTGAGAAAGTGGCTTCTGCAGATATTGTAGTGAAAAAAAATAATGAAACTGGCTGAGTATGAATAATCGAGAGTAAATAAGTGTCAAATGGCAGAGCCCAAATTAGCAGGAAGAGGTTAAGAGGAAAATGGTACACTGGTGCTAACACGACTAAAAATTTTTATCTAATGTCTTTTCCAAAGAAGAACTACCTAAACTCAAAACAATAACAAATTGTTTTGATGCATCTTAAAATAGAGCCAAAAAATCAGGGCAACGACTAACAAGAAAAAAGGGAGACTAAAGGCATAACACTCATAACTTACCTATTTACAAAACTCTTTTTTTTTTTTTTGAACTATTACAAATATATTTGCACGTGCCATGATCAAATAATTAGGAATTTGACTAAATTAAAAAAAATAAATACATACTACAAATTTGTTGTGATTTTTGATATTTATGTGAGAATTTGCAAAATGGATGTAACAGGGTGTTAAATTTATAAATAGCCAAGTTCTAAATGCTTTGCATGAAATTGCCACTTAAAAATATTGTTCTGGTCACCATCCCATTCTATTTACTAACTGAGTATTTTTAAACTAATATCTAAAATTTTAAAATGGAAGCCTTGTATTTGCAGCGTGAGAAACATGTTTCAATAAATACCTGGTGTGATGAATCAACCACACCACCGCCCTCAATCTCCCCAAGCAACATAGAAGCAACTTGAATGCCGACATCCTCAGGAGACATCAGCTCTGGCTTCTCTTCAAAATTCATTAAAGCATCTACTTCAGTTTTTGGATGGCTAACTGCCATGTCTGCTGAAATCAAGCAACCTGTTGTGGTTTCAGCAACCAGAGAAATGCCATAACCAGGTGATCTGAAAAATTAACAAGTAAATTGTTTCTCAAGGGTGCACATCCAAGTAAAATTGCCATTAAAGTTTTAGGCACTTCATGAAATTCATTAAGTGGTCTCATAAGAGATTTATTTATTAACAGTTGGTGAGTCAATAAACCGTCCAACAACAAATAATTAGGACTTAGGCCTAATCATAGTGAGAAAAAAAATATAAATGCAAAATATCCCGGTTCTCCACATTTGTTCAGAAGATTAGGAAAAATTTGCATTTTTATAAGCTAAAGCATTATATGAAAAATACATATAATTCACGTGTATAATTATGAAATAAAAGTTACTAATTGTACTGACCCACAAATAGTGATCTTAATCCTTGATTATCTCGTGGCTGTAGAAAGTACTAAATAAAAATAATCTAACTTTTCTCCAATCTTGCTAGTCAGCACTCACGCTCTAATTCACCTATATTAGTTATCTTTCACCCTCCCTCATGTCTATTTTGTTGTCACATTGTTTGTTTTTGTGTTGTAAAGGGCGCATCCATTTGTGCAATTTTAGAAGTCACAAGCCTCTGTTAGCTTCTTCCTTGTCGCCCACATTTCTTGTCCTTTACGCGCACACCCTCTGGAACAGTTGACCCAACGTAGTGGGATAAAGGCTCGATGTTGTTGTTGTCGTTGTTGTTGAGCCAAGGATGGCACACCCTCTAGAACATTTGACCATCAAAATGTCTGGTGTCAATCCAACCATATAAAGTCTTCTAGTCCTCTAATATGTTTTTTTCAATGAAAGTGAAACTAGTGTTTATGCTGAGTTTTCTTTGCTTTGATTTGGGTTCAACATGATAGCCCCTAGTAAGCTGCAACGTGATGTATTGGAATATGATAATTTGGCATGATTGAATAAGAGGAATGACTGAATGTTCATGTGATTGTACATTAGAAACTTAAAAATTTTAAATGGAAAAATACTAATTTAGAACATGCATGCTTTCTTGAAGATTGCGTAACAAATACCAATCAAGCTTTGCTGATTTCAAGATAGGTTTTCAGATTTTTCCCTTTTTGATAGCTCTTATAATGGCAAGGTTTCTAAATAAGCAGCCACTTACTAACATTAGCATGAATGCGAGAACACTGACGACCTCTACTCATCCTATTTAGTGGAGATTGCCTTCATCTTAGGACATTTGATTTACTAATTTTATCAAGATGTGCACAAAATTAAAAACATATGGTCTATCAAATTATCTTCTTGTATTAAAATTGCTTTAAATGTTCATTGCAAACTCTATTATTTCAATTGGATCTTGTTTTGAATTTTCACCTCTTTAAAGTCCTATAAATAGGACAAGGAAGATAGGTATGACGAGTTTGCATGTACTTGAAAACTACCTACTGTTGATACATAGAAAAAGGGAAAGGGCAAGAGGGAGAATAGGCTTTATTTAAGAGAATCCAAGTAGAGATCATTTGGTATGATTTAAATATATATGTCTACTATTTCTCTAGTTTGATTCTAATATTCTTACAAGATATTAAGAGGTTTTCAATTTTGCTTTTCAAATTTGTTTCGGTTGAAAGTTTGGGGCTTCTTTTTGTAAGTGATGTTGGGTGTAGCTAGATTAGAAAAGAGCATTTATTGTGCCTTTTTTTGGCATAACTATGTAGTTTCTATGTAATGAAACTGTTCTTCTCTTCTCTTGTTGATGCAGGCTATTATTTTGGTTGAACCACATAGATCTTACTGTGTTCTTATGGTGCTTGATTTCTTTGTTGTTATTTTGTGCTCATCATAATAACTCTTGATAAGCACTTCCGCATTAAAAATATATCTCCCTACAAATAGTATCGAAGATACAAATTATGATGGCGATGAAGCATGGGATCAAGAAATTTGCAAGCTAAAAATTTTGCAATTTAGAGAACCAAACTGCGGGAAAGACATGTTTAACTTTGGTCTAGGTCTTCAACGTATTTTTCATTTCCTATCACTCAAACTAAACTATCACGTTTTAACAAAGATACGAATTTTTAAAATCCTTTAAACTAATTCTATCTCTACCATGCATACTATGTCATGAAAATGCTTATTTAAGTGAAGTAAAGATTACAAGACTAACAAATCTTGAACAGCATTATTAACCATCACATCTATAGTTATCAAACCCCTAGTAATAGAATTAAACTTATTGAGATGTATTTAATTGTGTATCTTCTTGCCTATATAAGAAATACAGCCTCTATTTTTGATACAATTTGTTAGAGAAAATTTTATTCATTTGTAAGAGTACTTGCATACAATCCATCGACGGTCCCCTGAGACATTTACAAAGATCTCATCCACCGAATAAAATGGAATCCCCGAGTGAGCTTTTTCATCTATCTCCTAATTATTTTTTTTAAATCATAATCCTCAACATATTTGCATGCCCCATGAGTGCATTCACAAGCATATAGGAAATATATTATTATTATTATTATTATTATTATTATTATTATTATTATTATATAAGCAATTAGTATTAAAAAATAAATTAATAACTTGAAATTTTCAAAGATGAAAAGAAAAAAAAAATCAAATCCATAGGTATGCCATATTTAGGTATTTTATGATATCATTATTTTTAGTTTGAATTTTAAAGGAGAATAATGTATAGAATTTATGTCTAAGCATCATTCGCCTAAAATCTTTTTCTTAACCATGTTTTTGGCCTGAATATTTAGAGAATAAGCTACATTATACATGTTCGCATTGTAGTTTGCATTATAATGGTACACTAGTTTACTAAGGTAACAACATGGAACAAAAATTTGCTTCACATAAAATAAAAGAAAAAAATCACCTTTTAGATAATAGTAACTTCTTCAATAGAAAAGGACATGGATCTATAAATATAAGAATAATTTGTGAATTGAGATATTTTTTAATACAAAAATACCTACCTTCCACTAGATTGGCCAGATCTATGATCTGTAAATATATGAACATCCGGAAGAAATTGATTAAAGACCCCACGAGCAGCAAACACCATGCGATTTCCAAACTGAGGTGATACCCTAGTTGAGAAAGTCACTCCTCTAATTCTCTTGACCATTCCTTCATCTATCCATGTTGTAGCCTGCTTAAGCATTTAAAGTACGTGTTAGACTTATCCAAGTCTACAGAGATATTTGTATGTGTGAGGGTATTGATAAAGACTCCCTCCATCCATGTAATAAACTACATAAATATTTGGGACTTATAACAAGTTCAGTGAGCATGCATATTTCTGTGAATAAATACAATTGAGAGTAAAAGGAAGTGTGTGTGAGAGAAATTTATAGAGAGATAGAGAGAGTGAAAGAGCTTCTCTCATATAATTGTTAATACTAACACATAAGCTACTAGGCACAATAGGAACAACAAGAACAACTTCTCCACCACCAAGAGGAGCGGCCCCTCGGCTTTCGATTTTTAACTCCAAACCATCTAAAGAGACACCAAAATGCTTTAGTATATGCAACGTAGTTGTCCGAAAAGTATCTACGCTTGGATCCTTAGAATCATTGGTTATCCCTGCAAAATAAGCAGATTATTCTTTTAAGTAGAAATAAAAAGACAATCAAAATTTTCTTCACTTACACTAAGTAATGCTTCCAGGAAATTGGAAATTACATAAACAACAATTCTTTAGTGACTGAAATCAATAGGCCCGGCGTTACAATGTTTTTTTTACAGTAAAAGTGGAGTGTTTAATGAAATAAGAAAACCAATTGGCAATTAAAATTAGGTGCTCATACGATTTTTTTCTTTATCATTGGCAAGCATTTTAATTAATCCACAATTGGGAAGTTTAACAGGGTTTCTTGCTAAACCATAAATAGCATAAAGAGAATCTTATATTGCAACAAAGATACATCAAGCATGCAGTCATATCATTCCTACAGCACTTCAAATCAAAGCAATAATTGGAATATAATCGAACAGAGTATGGAAGAAGTGCGGGTTTTTTAGAGTGGATGAAAGAAGCTGCCTCGCCAAGCACAGAAAAAAGCAATTCTTACACTAAATGACTAGCATTATATAATAGGGACAAGAAAGAAGGTGCTAACAATGCTCATTCAACAAGATGTATAAGGGTTCCTACCTCACAAGCAAAAAATCTTCTTGTTTAAATTTCGCAATGCTTGTACATTCAAATCAAACACGATTAAAAATTGAACAGAAATGTTTAAAGGAAAAGATCAAACCTTTGAGCCTGATAGAGAGAGACCTCTTTCCGAAAAGTCCAAGCACAATCAAGGGTTCCAAAAAGTAACCAACTGACCTGCTGAGGCCGCAGTCATGCACGACGTTTTTCCCTCCAATCAAAACCCCCGGTTTGTACCTCAATTTAGTTCCTAAAACGACCAAAATCACAAACAAAGTTTCATAAACAAAGTCAAAAGTCAAAATCCTCACAAGAGACAGAAAATAGTGCAGAGAGAAGCGCCACAGACCTGTATCATTGATCTCGACGGTACAGTCATCGGAAATCTTCTCAAGGAGCCGCAAGAGGGAGACTTCATAGGGACGGAGGCCCGGGGACGCAGATTCAGATCGGATATCCTCCACGAGTATCGATGTCGACGATAGGGTCGACAGTAGAAGGCGCTGCCGGAAATATTGGCTGCCTCGCAGCTTCATATACGAAGTCTTCATCTCCGACGAGGGCCTAATATCGAACAGACTCCTTGAAGATGATTCACACAAGAGAACGCCCGCGAGAACTGCGTCGACTGCTAAACCTCGCAGTCCGATGCAAACGCTGATTAGGGTTTTCGTTGAAACATCAAAGATAGGTCAGTATCAGGTCAAACCCATAACCCGATATAAACCTTGTAATCATACGGTTAAGCCCTTTATTAATTTCAAAACAATACCAAAGTTGGTTTTCGAGACAACTTTTTACTATTTTTTAAATCAGTTTTTAACTTAAAAAATTTTTAATAACTGTTGCAGGCTAGAATATAGGCGGCGATAGAGTTAGAATTTTTCGTCTAAGCGTTGTACGGATATCCAGCACATAAACAGAAAAGATATAAAACACAAGAATTTTTACGTGGAAAGCCCAAAAAAGGAAAAAAAACCACGGGATTAGACTCAGTTGAAAGAATTCTACTAGTATTTTGTTTGAGTTACAAGAGGCTGGCTCGTCCTTAAAATTTAGGACGATCATATTACAATAATCAATTCTCGGATTGAAATTCAATTGCACACGGATATCAAAATGCTGGTATCAGAAAACTGATGTCCATTGTTTGTTGAAGAGAGCTCTAATGTTACTTGGAGGTCGGACGAAACTCCAACGTCATTTGAAAGTTGGATGGAACTCCAGCATCACTTGAAAGTCGGATGGAACTCCGGCGGTGGTCGAGGAGGAGCTTCTTCCCTCATTCTCTTCTTCTCTTCTCTTATTCTTCTTCTTACTTGGGTCCCCTCTTAAGAGAAATGAGTGGCTATTTATGATTTTTTGAGGATGGCATAACTCGTAAATAGGAGGATCAAGGTCAAATTGTGAGTGGTTTGGATGGACGGCCGATATTAAATCTCTTGATCATGGACCATTTGTCAGACATTTGAAGTTCTTAATGATAGCAGAGTTCGACGATCTTGCGCTCGTTGGATTCGTCTCGTTGAGCCGCTCGATTCGACTATAAACATGTCATGTTTTGAAACTGTTTGGTAATAAAAATTGTGGTTTGACCTTCAAACAGTGAACCAGGTCTTCGATTAGAACCCATTTGGGCTCGGATTGAGTTGAATTTGGTGTTGTTGGGTTCATATTTCTGAGACGCTCAATTCAACTATAAGTTTGCTAAAATCGGAGTTCAAATTATCCCAAATTTAATTTTTGAAGTTTGCAACTTGATTTTGCGTCGAGATTTGTGCCTGGTCAAGATAATTTTTTGATGATATATCAATAATAAATGTTTCGTTTGGGATGACTTTTTTATTACTTTTTAATATATTTTTTAATACATAAGTTTCTTAAATTAAAAATCTTTATATTAAAAAGCTGTTTTAAAAAACAGTAAGAAAACCGTTTCAAACAAAACTTAAGTCAAATATAATTTGAGATTATCCAAAATAATTATTTATATAAATTATATAATTTAGACTTTTTAAATTAATTAAAAAAAAAACTTCTTTTCTTGGGGCAACCAATTACCAATCTACCAGAGAAGTGGCCCGAAGCAAACGATTGCAATCTTAGAATTTATCCTCGTCAGGAGCAGGGGCAGAACCATTCTTAATTTCCAGAAGGGGCAAACTTATAAGTAACAGTCTGTGTTGCATCTAATTTGACTCGATCATTCACTACAAGAAAATGGGTCAATAACTACAAAAAAAAAAAAGTCGCTAAATATATCTTTTAGCTACCAAAAGTAACTAAGGATTCTAAATAAAAAGGAAAGTTGATATTTGCTCATATCCTAGATCATCGTATGCTTCGCAGATATGTCGGAGGCCTGGGGGGGCAATTGGCCCTCTTGAGCGCAATGGGGATTCGACCTTGGTCGGGCTACTGCGATCACTGAAGTCAATCCTGACAACTAGTCAAGGGGATGACTTCCTTTATATGACAAACTATTGATATGAGGCTATTCGTTTTTTCGACCATCCATATACAACAAGTTGATGACTTTTTGGGAACTTAGTGGCAACTTCATCAAGTCGGAGATTCATACTGGACTATTTATTTTAATTAGTTTAGATCAATTAATACAAATTAATATGCACATCATCTATGTAAGACTTAAATTTAAAATCTCTTAAATTGATAATAAAATATTTCAATCAATAGATCAAAATAAACTACATAAGTGAATGAGAGTCACCATCAATGATCCGCTAGCTCCACCATTGGATCAAGGAGAGACCACAAAAGTCTCTTTATTCTAGGCTGGACCAACCTGATTCAAAATTGACTAAATGAGTGAGATCCCTGACACAATAACATGGCTTCATGTTCCCCAGCCAGCCTTTCCCCTTTTTTCTGCCTTTTGGTTTGGTATCCAAGGACAAGTAAGATATACCCCCACAACCTTTTTAAATGGAAATCTGCGCCCTTTTAGAAACTTTTTAATGGTTCTGATTTGATCACTCTTCTGTTAACGGATGGATGAAAGCTATTTAAGCTGCTCTGGCAGTCAACTTGCACCCGCTAATTTGCTAATTAGTGGTCCTAATAAGGGCATTACAGTCGATTAACTAAAAAAATCTAAGTACTGTTCAATTTTGGCTCTCTCATCCTTCTTGGGATCTGTTTGGAACAAATTTTTTGGTTTCTTTTTTTCTTCAGACGGCAATCACATTTCATTTTATTATTATTTTCTTACTACTTTTCTTAAATTTTTGTGATGAAAAATTATTTTATGCAATCATAACAGTGAAATTATTTCCACAATAAATTTTATAAAATGCTAAAGATAAACTCTTAGGCTTCCTTTGGGACGGCTTTCTTACTGCTTCTTAAAACAACGTTCTCGTACAAAAGTTAAGAAGCAATAAACAAAACCGTCTCAAACGAAATCTTAAGCTTCGTTTGGGCAGCTTTCGTATTGCTTCATAAAACAATTTTTTAGTATAATTTTTTAATTAAAAAATTTTTTGTACTAAAAAATGATTTTAGAAAAAAAAAATTGTTCCAAACGAAATCTTAGGCTTCGTTTGGGGCGGCTTTCTTACTGTTTCTTAAAGCAGCTTTTTAATACAAAAAATATAATTTTTTAACTAAAAATCTGTTTTTAGAAGCAGTAAAAAAATCGTCCCAAACGAAACCTTATTAATCTTCTTTTAGAACGGCTTTCTTTCTGAAAACTCTTTTTCACCTCACAAAATCATGCCTTCTTAGCTCTTGTTCTCTTTCTCTCTTTCTTGTATGATTCTTCAAAATTGAAATACGTACACGTAATAATATCTCAAAATTATAAAATTAGGAAACTGTGTGCTCAATCATTTCGTGAAATTATTAGATATGAATAAATATACAATTTTATATGTGAACTATTTAAATATATATAATTGTACATTCGCTATGTTTTATATATTTTTGCAGTACGCAGACAGAGCATATACTGTGAAATATATAATTATATACTTAATACATAAGGAGCTTTGGCTCTCTCATTACAACTAAGAATTAGGTGGTGGTATTTATATATATACGAATATTGTAATTAAATTTATTAAGAAAATTTTGTAGGTCGCACACATACTTGCATATTATTTTAGAGTTTGTGACAATAATTTATTTATTTTTGGCTGAAAAGCTCATAGTGTAACATAGAGGTGTAAGTGAGCCGAGCCAGCTCGTGAGTGGGCTCGAACTCGACTCATTAACGAGCTCGCGAGTTGAGCTTATCGAGCTTTAAGTCGAGCTCAATCTTGGTATTTTGAAATTGATGAAACTATCAAAATTATGATAGAGTTTTAAAATTTTTGATCAAACCCAACCGCTGATCCACAAAAAATACTAATGTCAAATATAATAATGAATTGAAAGCTAAAATTTTAGATATTTGGCTACCTTGCAATATAATTATTGAAGCAACAATATCCACAATTTTAAAATTTATCAACCCCAACCGCTGCTGTTTTTTAAAACAATTTTTTAGTACAAAATTTTATACTAAAAATTTATTTTAAAAAGCAATATAAAAATTATCCCAAACGAAACCTTAAACAAAATAATTCACAATAATATCACCATACATGATGTAACTCCAGTAGATAAAAATTTCAATAGGTACAAAACAGTGGACCCTACGTACACATACGATATCTGAACTCATGACATTTAGACAACGACTCTCAGAGGTGCTCCACATTAATGAACAGAGAATTTAAATTAATGAAAGATGTAACGTATTAATGTGATAGAATTAATCAAATTTATGAGGATAGTTAATGATATTAAAGGAAGTTGGAGATCTATTGTTCAGGAAGATAAGGCTAATTATGAAAAAAAAAATTATGACAGGGTGTTATAATAAAAATTTTATGAGGATAAATTTTATTATTAATAAATCTACAATGAGATAAGTATAACTTTTTTATTAGTGTGAGCGTTAAGAATTTGATTAATTAGGATTCTCTAATTTATTTCCAGCTAGTTTACCATGAGTTCAAGCATATTTTTTTTAATATTATATGTAATCTGGTAATAGCTATAATTGCCTCATACGTCATCAAAAATCAATTTGGTCATGCACAAATCTTGATGCATATTTGAATTAGAAACTTCTCAAATTAAATTCGAGACAATCCAAACTCTAATTCTAACAAAGTTATATAGGAATTGAGCTCCTCAACAAGTCTGTATTTTTTCCTTTTTTGAATTTTTTTGCGTAAAAATATGATAAATTTTATGAGTCTTTCACTCCTTTTATCTATATGCATGTTAGAAATTCATACAAAATTAAAACGTTTAACTCTCTATCTCTCTATCGTCTTGAACATTCTAGCACTCAACATTGCCAAAATATAAATTAGAAGTAGGAAGGATGAAGAGTTTTAAGGGTAGTGTGTGTGTTTGAGAGAGAGAGAGAGAGAGAGAGAGAGAGAGAGAGAAATTAGGAGCTTTCATAGAAAAAAATAAATATGTGAAACACATTAAGATCATCTCTATTTAATATGATTTAGAAACAAAGACATATGTGGGGCACTAACCCTCATATATAGGTATAATCCTCGTCAATCCATCATTAATTACGCTTAACTATCAGGCTTATTGATCGAGTAAATTATTGCAAGAGTATCACAAAAATGCCATATCGCACAAGACTTGCTAACAAAACCAATCACTTTCAAGTTTAAATTTAGCAAAATTTGAGTTCTTTTACATTTCTCAAAACATCTCACCATATTACTGATGGTGTGCTAGAAGATTTATGACTATAATTAAGGAGTAGGCATTTAACATTTTTATTTTATATGAATATATAGCGCATACATAGATAAAATAAGAATGCAAAAGGACACTAGAATTTTTATGTGAGAAACTATGAAGAGAAAAATCACAGTGCATGATTCACTTGAAATTATTACACCAACATATTTTGTCGGTTATAACTTGTGTCCTCTATAAAAAGACATTAACTGTTGAAGATGAATTCTACAATGAATGTTGGAATACCCTTGTGACATTAGAGTAGCGTTTAAGAATTTATTTATTGTTTATTTAATCTCTCCCTTAAGGAGATGATATTAGAGACTAAACACTTCATTGTTTGTCATGATATTAACATTGGGAGCATAGTTAGAGGACTGGCATGCATTGGCCTTATGATGATGATAAGCATCAATGTTGACATTAACGACGTACATCAACCTGATAAGCAATGACATACGCTGTTGTTGGTATTGATGACAAGTGAAGAAGGCAACGAGCATCAATCCTTTATGTCAATGGTTTATATACAACTTATATGCAATAGTGAGCATCAACGTTGTTGGTGTTTGAGGGTGATGAAGTCAACAAGCATTTGTGTTAGGTCAATGATTTGCATAAGCTTTATAGGTGGCAACATGCGTCAATATTGGTGTTAGGTAGTTGGTAATGTTGGTGGTCCACGAGATCGTAGTTAGGCAATGATGGTTGGAGGACTGTAGTTAGGTAACATTGATTTGATGATGGTATTCTAGTGATGGTGGTTAAAGGATCTTAGTTGTGCAATGGTGGTTAAAGGACTGTATTTGGGCTATGATGGTTGCAAGGCTATAGTTGAGTGAAGGTGGCCGGGAGACTGTAGTTAAGTGACAGTGGTTGGGAGAAATTAGTCATGTGACGGTGGTCAGGGGATCATAGTTGGGCAATGATAGTTAAGAGATCGCAGTCCAGCGACAACAAAAAAGAGATTGTAGTTAGGTGACGGTGTTTGGGAGACCATAATTATATGATGGTGGTTGAGCGACTATATATGCAATGGTGGTCATGATACCGTAGTAAGATGATAATGTTTGGAACATTTTAGTTGAGTGATGGTGCTTGGGAGATTGTAGGGTGATTAAGGAAGGGGGACCTTAGTCAGTCAATAGTAGTTGGGAGATCATGGTTGGGTAACAATGGTTAGGAGACTATAGCAACAAAATATTGGTCAAAATATCATGGTTGTTTGATGGAAGTTAGGCAAAGGAGATCTAAAAACAATGGTCGGACGACAATTGTTGGGCAACAACAATTCTACAATGATGGCCAGGGGCAGCTGTTGGGCGACAATGATTCGAAGATAGTTGTTAGATATTAGTAGTCTGATGGTTGTACTTGGACAAAGGTTGTCCATCAATAGTGATTGTATAGTGGTGGTATGGTGATTGAGGTTGAATGATGGCGGTGGTCGAATGGTAACACTCAATGAAGGTGGAGCTCTAGAATCCTTTGAATCGTTGAACTCTCTTTGACCTCCAATTCCAATCTAGTCCGATCTCTTGCTTATGTAAGAAATTAGTCTATTTATAATTTCTGGATAGGGACATCTTAGGAAATCAAATTAAAATCCCAAAGCTCCATCGAATGTTTGCATTTACCCACTTGATTGCATACCTTTCTTTCAATATTTATATATCTAAATGATATTAGAATTAAGCAATCTTAAGTTAGATTTTTCTTATTAACATTTGCTTATAAACATACAAAATTTGAAGATCATTTCATCATCTAATTAGTATCATGAAGTTTCTAATTATGCCCTAAGTGCTTGATATGAGTTCATTAGACGCGAATCATATGACTTTGAGTATCATTAGATTTGTCTCATTGAGACTTTCGTATTCACTAAAAAAAGGCACTGGATACTAGCATTGGTGATAATAAACATCGAGATTGGCATTGACTTTAGAAATTAGTTGAAATATGTTGCAACCAAGGCAGAAATCACTCGAATAATAAGAAAAAGAATTATTTTATTATTATTTTATTTATTTATCAAATTTTATTTTATTTTACATATCAAAATAAGATGAAAAATAGAAATAATTTTTTTTTATAAATATGCAAATATAATGAGTAAAATATATAAATTATATTTATTATAATATTGAAATTTAATATATCTTCAATTTTCATATTTGCAAAAATATTCAATTAAAAATTAAATTAATTTAAAATCCTTTCTTTTCTTCATATAACATAACTGTTATAACTAAAATAAAATAAAAATAGAGAAGACATATGAAAGAAAGACTTTAGGTTTCATTTGAATTAACTTTTTTTCTATTTTTTCTTAAAATAAATTTTTAGCATAAAAATTTATTGAATAAAAAATTTATACTTAAAAAATCCTTTAATAATAATAAAAAATTATGTTAAATGAAATCTTAGAGAAGTGCTTGGCTGTCATCTTTGAAATGAGAGCAATCCTGATGACTAATAGCACACCGAAAGACAATATCAAGCGAATATTACGGTCAGACTAATCAATTAAATCTTAACGTGTCCACCTCAACACCTGTGGAAGCATCCCTCGAGGACAAAAGGTGGAAGAAAACAATTTTCCAATAAATGAACCTTTATTAGATGCTATAAGCTATAGACTATAATGCATCATAGTGCACAAATTATGGTTCATTAATATAAAATGTATTATCAAATTGCAACATAAAAATAATATTACATGTACTTTATGATAATACTTAGAGTTTACTTTGGAACAATCTTTTACTACCTTGCATGTTAGGCAGTTATCATAATTTCATTTGATTACTAATTTATTATTACTATTTTTAGAAATTTCTATAATGAAAAGCTATTTTATATAATTGTAATAACTAAGTTTTTCTTTTGGACAATTTTGTCATTGCTTTCTAAAACACCTTTTCAGTACAAAATTCTTTTTAACTAAAACATCATTTTAGAAAACATTAGGAACGCTGTCGCAAACGAACTCTAAGGCTTCTTTTGGAAGAGAAATTATTCTGTGTGGACACCACATGCAACTCTAAGTCCGGATGCCGCTGTACATCGCAGTATCGAGCCGCGGTACATTAAAAGGATGACGTGGTGCATTTTTATTGATATCTGGTTATTGTTCGGTCGTCTGCACAGAATAATTTCTCCTTTTGGAATGACTTTCTTAATGCTCTATAAAGCAGCTTTGTAGTACAAAATATTCCGATTTAAGAACTTTTTGTGCTAGAAAATTACTTTAAAAACAATAAAAAAATCATCACAAATAAAACTTGAGTTATTTTTCTTATAACAACTTCACAAACAACTTTTTAAAATTTTAATTTTTCTTTACCATTTTCTATTCACATTTTCTTTGTATCATACCAATAAATCAACTTAAAAACAATAAATTAAAAAAAAGAAAAAAAAAACTTAAAAACAATAAATTTATATTATTTTTTTCAATATTAAAATAAATTGAATTTATGATTAATTGACTTTAAATTGATATCAGATTTAAAAAAAAGAAAGATTTGATTATGGTTTAAATTAAAAGATAAAATCTGAATGCTTGAGAATATTAATTGATAATATTAACAGATAATATCAGATTTAAAACATAATTTGGTGAAGTTTTGAGTTATTGTTTAATAGTGGAATATGCTATAAATAAAAGTACAAGCATTCATTGGTCAGTTTATCAAATTTTCTAAGTATAATTCTTATTTAATTATCAATTCTAGTTGTTTGATAGATTCTTCTCACTTATGAATTGAAATCAAATAATGGGCCCACAAACATGCCAGGCTGGACAGATCATGGACCTGTATTTGTTTTTTTTCCTTTGAGGTTATAGGCTTTGAATCATAACAACTACTATTTTTTTCTCTCCCACCTCCTGTCTTCTTCCTCTCTTTGCTCACCTCTTTAATTCGCCTACTCTCTCTCTTTCTTCTCTGCTTTGTGGCGGCTTTTCTAGAATCTATGGCCTCTGAGGGTTCGGTTGCAGATCAGAGTATCGATGAGGTATTAATTGCAGTTCAAAGCCCTAAGCTTTCTTTCCCTTTACTTTTATTTTACTACTTTGTTGTTTTCCTTTTGGGGGAATCACCATAATTAGGTGAGGATGAAGCGCTGGCATCGCAATCAGCTGGAAAAATTAGGAAAGATGAAGTTTTTAGTGCTTTTTAGGGTGAAATGAAATGCGGGAGGAAATACTCTACACTGAGTTTTTCTTGTTTTTTTCTGTCTATCTCTGTCTCGCTCCCCACTTTTTTTTTTACTTCTCTGGTAATTTGATAAACATGGCGGTGTCCTATTGACTCTAGAGATATATATTTTTGGCATAGCTTTCATTTCTGATCTCTGTCTCGCTCCCCACTTTTTCTTATTTTTTATATGCTATCATCGTTTAATTAGGACACATGAGGATCCATCACCAAGTTGTTTGGAAAATATTTGGATCGAGATATCCTGTCAAAAATTTAGTTATGATAAGTTTCAAAATTGTTAGATTTGTTTTGAGATGAGTATAATATAGAAATAATAAATCTAAATTATATTATGCTCATCTTAAATGAAATTCTGATCGAATATTGATCAAGATGACGGGATATAGCACCTATGGTTCATGAAAAGATCTAAAAAATTCAATATCAAAGAGAAATCTTGCTTCTATTTAAATAGGGTCTTGGTTTTCAAGGCCTCTTATCTTTTACTTCTGTGATTTAGTTCACAGTTTCAGTTGCAAAATCCTTGGTTTAAAGTAATAATAAATCATGAAATGAAAACTTTTTTTTTTTTTTTTTAAATTTAATGTTTGGTTAGCTTAAAAAGAGTTTCAGTGATCAAATACTGATGAATGTTTAGTATATATTTGATCTTTTTGACATTCAACTCAGATTCCTTGCGCACAATCTTGTTTACTCTCGTAAAACTGATTAGGTAAATTATTAATATAAATGGTTTTTTTTTTTAATTATGCTTCTATATAAACTGAGTGTAAGCCTCCCCAACTCTTCATAAATGTGGCTTTTTTGAAAGGGAAGTATCAGAGCATTTTTTCATGTAGCCTCAACAACTGAATCTAATAGTTTCTTAATTAGGTGGACGGTTACTTTTACGGTTTTATCCAATAACGAGAAACTACAATAGTAAACTGTTGGATCTTGATCTGTTTTTGGTGGCTAGGGGTATAAACGAGTACAGTCGAGCTTGAGTCATGCCTAACTCGAGCTCGACTCGTCAGTTAAATCGCGTGAGTTGAGCTCAGGAGGCGTGGTCAAGCTAAGCTAGTTTTAGTAAAGGCGAGCTCGCAAGCCAACTGCGAGGTTGCTGTGAAAACAAAAAACGGGTGCTGATCTTTGCTGAAGAAGAAGAAGTGGCATTGCTAGCAGCTTTTTCTCTTAAGAAATAGTTGAACGAGGGCCTATTATGAGTAATTAAAGAGTTGCAATTTTTTTCCCTTGGGAAGATGGCTGAAATTTTACATATGTACATTTTAAGAAAAAATTACAGCCTACCACAGTCTAATACAACATACTATAGTTGTATGTTGTTTGTGAAAAAACTGCAGCCTAATACAACTATATCTTCTTGGAAGTTACAACTTTATTTATTATATAATTATTTTTAAATAGTGAAATAATTTTTTTTAAATTATAATAATTATTGCAAGTTGCCCCCTGCCAGGCTTGAACTCGAGCTCGAGGCTCGATAAACTCAGCTTGCGAGCTCGTTATCTAGTCGAGTTCGAGCCAACTTGGCTCATTTACACCCCTAGTGGTGACACTTGAACACTACTTGCAAGGCTCATAAGGCTTAAGCAAAGAAAAGAGTGGTAAGAGAAATAGGGAGAGAGGGTGTGTGTGTGGGGGGGGAGAGAGAGAGAGAGAGAGAGAGAGACAGAGAGAGAGAGAAAAGTTATGAGATTTTATTTCTCACACCAAATGCCCAGTAGCCTAGGTTATTGTATAGCTCCTCCCTTGAAAAAAAATGGCCCTTTGACTCCATTTTTATTCGGTATTAGGCGCTTCAGGAAAAGCTATATATAAAAAAAAAAAATTATATCCAATTACAAGAGAAATATATCGCAAAAGTATGTAGCCAAGAAAATATAATAATACATATGGATAGTCAAAGGCCAAAGTATCCATCTTGATGGTTGAAAATGCTGATTGATTGGGAAAAAATGCCAACTTGTTGGGTGAATTTGTTGATTGGAGAAGTACAGTGCTGATGGATGGCTTTTATCTTAGGTGAGTAAGTCGAGTAGAGCCTTGGGCATGAAATGCTTTGGTGAGGCCATGAGTCTAACGAGTTTATTATGAACCTGACAAGTTCATGGTAAACTTGTAAAGTCCTTGGAGATCCCTATAAAGTCCTGGAGAGTTATTGGGGAGTCCCGAAAAGTCATGGAGAGTCCCTAGAACCCGTTGAGTTTAACATGAGTCTACTGAGTTCATTATGAAATTTACGAGTTCATGCTAAACTTGTAGAGTTCCCAGTGTGTTCTTGGGGAATTCATAGAAAGTCCTGGAGAATCCCTGGTGAGTTACCGGAGAGTTCTTGGAGAGTCCCGAAAAGTCATGGAGAGTCCTTAGAGAGATCCTGGAGATTGCTAAAGAGTTTCTAGAGAGTCCTTAGAGAGTTTTTGGTAAGTGCATCTTGGCTTTTGTCAAGTGCACCTTAACCTTTAGCAAGTGCACATTGGTCTTTGGCTTATTTGATTAGTCATTTAGTTCCTTGATTATCTTGTATCTTTGGAGACTGGCTTGCAAAAAAGAAAAAAAAAATTAGAAATGCATTATGTTAATTACAAGACAATCATTTCAATATTTTTATTGTTATGGAGAAGTTAGTGGCTTGCAAGGAAATTCCAGACAAGTACCAAAACAAGAACTAGTATAGTTTAATGATAACGAGTCTTCAAAGGGCAAATCTGATGGGGCGAGTGTGATCGATGCCAGAGATCGCTTCCACTTTTTTTTTCTTTCATCTTGTTTGTTAGAGGAGGATAAATTGTTTATACTTAAAAACAAAATATTTTAGTTATGCTTGTTTTTGTTTATTCCCTCGTTTTTAAAACTACTATGCTGTTGAGACGAGTAATCCGGTCTAGGCTATTGAGCTAAAAGATCATGTTGAATGCTTGCATGCATGAATAATGATATCACTCCCAAGTATTTTTTTGGCTTTTTCTTTTTTGTACACCCTTATAGAAGTTGTTGCCTTGGATGAGTCTTACATTTCGCTAGGTTTTTAATCCTCACGGGGGTAACCATTTTATTTTTGCCAACCAAAATGAACTCATGTGCTATTCAATATGAATTTTACTGCTAAGAGAGGAGTCAGATTTTATGCCTAGATTTTTTTTACAAACGATATAAAAGGAATTAATACGCAATGCTTGAGGTTTGCCTAATTAATAGGATCATTGTTTTATTGATTTGAGTTTATTCCTGAAAGCAAGAGGTGAGTAAGTGCTTAAATATAAATGTCGATTTGACTATACATATACTTTTTTAGAAAAACAAGTGATTCATTTCTTTTAGGTTTATTTGATATATCTTTTCCGTCGAGAGGATATTGAGATTAAAAATAAAAAAGATGACTTTGCTAAGTGTAGGCTAATCGTCTACCTTGAGGCCTTAAATCTCTTATGGGGAGGAGTCTTGCCACTTTTAGGGTTGACCATTCGTTGATTTTACTTTGATTACTATACACAAGTTAGTCTAGCTTTCTTATGTTTACCCGAATGCTCTCCTTTTAGAAAATAAGTTCCCCCAATGTTGATCTAGATAATTGATGTGTCAACTCTCTAACTTGATGTTGGTTGACCTTAAGTCTAAAAGTTAATTACTAAGTTTTTAGACTCAATTCCTTTGAAATTTTTCTCATGCCTTTTTTTTTTCTTTTATTTGTTATTTTTATTTTTTTATAAAAATAAATTTTAAAGAGAGAAAAGAGCTCACCAAATTCTCTGAGTTTGACTTTGCTGAGTTTTTAAACTCTCTTTTTAATGACTACAACTCTTGGATGAGTTGAACTCTTCTTTGGATGAATTCAATTTTTAGATGAGTTGAACTCTCCTTTAAACGACTTCAATTTTTGGATGAGTTGAACTTTTTTTCCAAACTACCACAATTTTTGGATCAATTGAACTTTTCTTTGGATATCTTCAATTTTTGGGTGAGTTGAACTCTCCCTTGGACAACTTTAATTTTTGAGTGAGCTAAACTCTCCCTTTGACGACTTCAAATCTGAGATGAGTTGACTATGAGGGATTAGCTCTATGAGTCCTTGTTGAATTATGATGGGGAGTTTCCAGAGTATTTACAAATTGCGTGGAATACTTGCTTGTTGTGACAATGTTTTGATATTTCATATTCATTGGTGCCTCTCTATTTGGATGCTTTGCTTCTCATACTACTTGGTTTCTAGTTCATAGCTTCAATTCATTCTCCCTACATCTTTCAAAACGTTGGATTTAGATCTGTTAATAATGACGCCGAAATCATACTTGCAAGACTCATGAGGTTTAAGCAAGGAAAAGAGAGAAAAGAGAGAAGAAGAAGAAAAAAAGGAGAATTTTAAAGTGAGAAGCTTTGATATTTTATATCCAACACAAAATACCTAGGTATATATCCCCCTCCGAAAGAAAAAAATTGGCTCTTTGACCTTGCATTTATGCGGTTTCGAGCACTATAGAAAAAGCTATACACAGAATAAGACAAATATTCAATTACAAGAGAAGTATATCCCAAACAATATGTATCCAAGAAATACAAAAATACATCCAAACTATTGACACATGAGCAGTTACTAGTCGGAGTCTACATCTTGTTGGTTGAAGTTGCCGACTTGTCGAGTGAAAATGCGAACTTGCTCGGAGAAGTCATTGATTGGTGGAGAATAGTGTGGGTGGGTGGCTTCTGGCTTAGGTGCGTTGGCTTAGTAGAGCCTTTGGCAGGAAATGCTTTGAAGAGATCATGAGTCTAGTGGGTTTATTATGAACCTTACGAGTTCATAGTAAACTTGGTTAGTCCTAGAGAGTCTTGGAGGGTCCCTGTAGAGTTCTTGGAGAGTGCTGGAGAGACTTGATGAGTTTTTGGAGTCTCTAAAGATTTCCTGGTGAGCGCACCTTGGCTTTTAATGAGTGCACTTTGGCCTTTAACAAATGAACCTTAGCTTTTGGTGTGTACCTGAGCTGCATCTATTATGTCAATCATTAATTGGTGTGTACCTGCCAGTGGGACTTACTGGTAAAGTCAATTTCTTATGAATTATGCCAAAACCAAACAATCAAGATGTAATTGTGTGGCAAAGAAAAATTTCCTTTATACAATCAAATACATGCTATAAATCTGCTTTTGATTACCTTTTCCTTAAAAATAGTAAATGCCTTGACCTTGAAGTTAGAGAGCACAACTTTCTTTCTTGAACTCATTAGGATTTTGCACATTTCATGTCTTCATATTGATCATGACAAGCAAAGAGATGTTCCTGAATTGACTCAATTAGTTAAATTTTATGCAGCATGCGGAGGAGGAAAAAGTTGGTGATGTTAGTAAATGTGTTGATGGAGAAGAGATTATTTTCCAGCCCAAGGAAGCTGCAGATAAAGAAGAGGCAGAAAACAGCAAAGAAGTAGGCTCGACAGGGATGGCATCTACCGCTAGTTTCTCAGAAGAGAATCTTGAACCTGATGATCTTTCTGTTTCCGATATAACCAAGAAGGAAGAACAGCATGAAAAGGTTGGGGAGGTGGAGAATTCTCCCCAGAATTCTGAGGTTTCTAATTCTTCAGAACCAGTAGTTGACATAGATGAAGCAACCTTGCAAAGCGAAGCTGACGATGTTCATGAAAAGCCAAGTGAAGTGCAAGAAAAATCTAGTGATTTTATTGAGACATCCGCATTCCAAGAACCAGTGATTTCAGAGTCCAAATCAGAAGATTTGAAAGATATTGAAAGCAAGCCAACATTTGAGAATGAAAGAAAATCAGAGGAAGCACCTTTGGTTTCTACTGGTGTGGATATTTCTAAAGATGGAAATATTGTGGCTGAGACACAAGAAGCAGCTAATCCAGCGTTCTCAACGGACAAAACCGGTATTGAATTGATTGGATCAGAAGATTCAAATGATGAAATTCATGTGTTAGTTCTTGCTGAAATTCCAACTGTGTTTGTTCCTGATTCTTCTGAAACACCAGAAAAAAATGTTGATTCGACTAATCTTGCTAGTATTGAGGTACCTGTGAAAGATCTAGAAGCCGTATCTGGCTCTCCTGAAGAACAGAAATCAAAAGAGAGTACAGAAATTCAAGAGCCAATTTCAAATGTGAGCATAAATGATGCTGGAGATGAAGTTGTTGGATCCTCTTCATATGAAGTGAAGCCTACCGGAGTTTCAGAAGTGGTTGAAAACAAGGATGGTGGCTTGGAAGCGGAGACTTCTCAGCCTTCTTTCAAAATTCAAGAGGATCTTGAAGCTAATTATAAGCTAGCTCAAACTGAATCTGATGAAAATGTTTCCCAAGGAGTCGAAGTCAAGAAAGCTGATGAGATTGTTGAAGGTGGCATAGAGACATCCACTGTTCCTGATGACGTTCCTCCACTTGCTATAGTTTCATCTGAAGAGGAAAAAGCTTCTGAGCCTGGTGTTGTGGTTGAGGAGGGAGAGTCTTCTTTGGAAAGCGATAACATTGACGCTGTTCCTAAAGTGGCTGAAATTTCATTGGAAGGCGGAAATGTAGTGGAAGAAGATGAATTGGTTGATAAGGAGAAAATTGTGACTTCGGATGCTGTACAGAGAGACTTGGTTGATTCAATTACAAATCCTATAGAAGCAAAAGTTTCTTCTGATCAAGTAAGGACTCCTATAACTGAGAATGTAAATGAAGATCTGGAAGTGACATCCAAGGAACTCAATATTGACCCTGTTGCTAGTGAAGCCTTTTCTGAGGGTGATCAAATTCCTGCAGGTGAGGAGAAGAGTGACAGCTTGAAAGGTGAAGTTGCAACTTCAGTGGAGACACCAAATGATATCACCACCCCAGAAGAAGAACCACTTGATCAACTGATTGAGGAGAAGAAGAGTGAGAGTTTAGTAAGTGAAACACATTCTTCTTCTGAGGATAAATTGCTTGATGAGGAGAAAGATGCAAATGAAGAGGCTAAAGATATAAACTTGCAAAGCGAAGATAATGGTGCTGATCAAATCCCAAGTGTTGTGCAAAGTGATTTTGCTGAGAAATCTGCATCCCAAGAACCTGCATTTTCAAAATCCAAAATAGAAGATTTGAAAGATATTGAAATCAAGCCTACAACTGAGAATGAAAGAAAACCAGAGGAAGCACATTTAATTTCTACTGATGTGGGGATTTCTGAAGGTGGAAACGTTGAGGCCGAGGCGCAGGATACAACTAATTTAGAGTTATCAAAGGACAAAGTTGACATCGAATTGATTAAGCTAGAACATTCAAAGGATGAAATTCAGGTTCCCATTGAAATTCCTACTGTACTTGTTCACGATACTTATGAAGCGGCAGAAAAAAATGACATTGATTCAAGTAGGCTTACCAGTATAGAGATACCTGTGAAAAATCTAGAAGTTGAATATGGCTCTCCTGAAGAACAGAAATCAAATGTGAGTACAGAAACTAAAGAGCCAAGTTTAGATGTTGGTGTACTTGATGCTGAAGGTGAAGTTGGTGTACTTGATACTGAAGGTGAAGTTGTTAGATCATCTTTCTATGAAGAGAAGCCTTCAGGAGTTGCAGAAGTGATTGAGAAAAAGAATAATGGCTTGGAAGGGGAGAAAAATCATTCTTCAGTCGAAATTCACAAAGATCTTGAAGCTAAATCAGAATTAGCTGAAACTCAATCAGATGAAAATGTTTCTGAAGGAGTTAAAATTAAGAAATATGATGAAATTGTTGGAGGCATAGAGATATCCACCGTTCCTGATGATATTCCTATACCTTCTGAAGTTTCATATAAAGAGGAAAAAGCTTCTGAACCTGCGGTAGTGTTTAAAAAGGAGGAAGAGACTTCTTTGGAAGATGATAACATTGGTACTGCGTCTGAAGTTGCTGAAGTTTCATTGGAAGGTGGAAATAATTTGGAAGGGGATAAATTGGTTGACAAGGAAGAAGTAAATGCTGATGCTGTAGAGAGAGACTTGTTTAATACAATTATAGATCCTGCAAAAGCGAAACTCTCTTCTGATCAAGTAAAAGCCCATGCAACTACTGAGAGTGAAAATGAAGCTCTGGAGTTGACATCCAAGGAAGTCAATATTGCTCCTGAAGCTAGTGATGTTCCTTCTGAAGATGATAAAATGTCTACAGGCGATGAGAAGAGTGAAGGCTTGAAAGGTGAAACTTCAACATCAATGGAGGCACCAAATAGTATCATCACTGTAGAAGAACCACTTGATCAAGTGATTGAGGAGAATAAGAGTGAGAGTTCAATAAATGATACACAACCTCCTTCTGAGGATAAACTGTTCGACTTGGAAAAAGATGTGAATGAAGAAGACAAAGAAATAAACTTGCAAAGCCGAGCTGACGGTGCTGATCAAAACCTAAGTGTTGTGCAAAGTGATTTCGCTGAGACATCCACATCCCAAGAACCTGTGTTTTTAGAATCCAAAAATGAAGATTTGAAAGATACTGAAACCCAACCAACATCTGAGAATGAAAGAAGAGTAGTGGAAGCACCTTTGACTTCTACCGGTATGGATACTTCTAAAGATGGAAATCTTGAGGCTAAGTCACAAGAAGCTGCTAATTCAGAGTTCTCGAAGGACAAAGTTGGCATGGAACTGATTAAGTCAGAAGATTCAAAGGAAGAAATTCAGGTGTTAGTTCCCCATGAAATTCCCACTGTAGTTGCTCCTGATGCTTTTGAAGCACCAGAAAAAAATGATGTTGACTCAACTTATCCTACAAGTATAGAGGTACCTGTGAAAGATTTAGAGGTTGAATTTGGCTCTCCAGAAGAACAGAAACCAAAAGAGAGTACAGAAACTAAAGAGCCAAGTTCAAGTGCGAGTACAATTGACGCTGGAGGTGAAATTGTTGGATCTTCCTATGAAGCCAAGACTTCAGGAAATGCAGTAGTTGAGAGAGAGGATGATGGCTTGGAAATTCATGAGAATCCAGAAGCTAATCCTGAATTAGCTCAAACTCAATCTGATGAAAATGTTTCCGAGGGAGTTGAAGGCAAGAAGGATGATGAGATTGTTGAAGGCGCCATAGAGACATCCAATGTTCCTGATGATGTTCCTTCACTTGCTAAAGTGTCATATGAAGAGGAAAAAGCTGTTGAGCCTGGTATAGTGGTTGAGGAGGACAAAACTTCTTTGGAAGGTGATTACACTGGTAGTGTGGCTGACGTTTCATTGAAAGGTGCAAATGTTTTGAAAGGGGATAAATTGGTTGACAAGGAGAAAGTTGTGAATTCTGATGCTGTAGAAACGGACTTGGTTGGTACATTTACAGATCCCACAGATGCAGAGGTCTCTTCTGATCAAGTAAAAGCTCCTACAACTACTGAGATTGTAAAGGAGGAGAGCAATGAGGGAGCTCTAAAAATGACATCCAAGGAACTTAATATTGCTCCTGAATCTAGTGAATTCCCTTCTGAGGTTGATGCATTTTCTGCGGGTAATGAGGAGAAGAGTGAAAGCTTGATAGTTGGAGATGCAACTTCAGTGGAGGTACCAAAAGATATCATCGTCATAAAAGAGTCTCTTGATCAATTGGTTGAGGAGAAGAAGAGTGAGACTTTAGCAAGTGAGATGGCAGCTCAGACCGAGGATAAATTTGTTGACGAGGAGACAAATGTGAATTTAAAGAATGAAGTGAGAGAATTGATTAATACATCCAGTGATGCTACTGCAGCTGAAGTTTCTTCTGAGAAAGTAAAGGCCCCTGAGCTTGTTGAGGAGGAGAGCAATAAGCAAGCTCTGGAAGAGACGGCTAAGGACCTCAATATTGCTCCAGAAGCTAGTGAAGTCACTTATGAGGATGATAAACTTTTTGCAGTTGAGGAGAAGAGTGAAAGCTTGAAAGGTGAAGCTGCAACTTCAGTGGAGGCACCAGAAGATATCATCACCATCAAAGAGTCGCGTGATCAAGCGATCGAGGAGGAAAAAAGTGAGAGGGAAGCTCCAGCTGAGGATAAATTGGTCGACAAGGAGAAAAAAGTGAATGAAAAAGCTGAAGAGAGAGGCTTGGTTGATACATTCATAGATCCTACTGCAGCTGAGGTCTCTTCTGATCAAACAAAAGCTTATGAAACTGTTGATATTATGAAGGAAGAGAGCAATGAGCAAGCTTTGGAAGTGAAGTCCAAGGAACTCAATATTGCTTCTGAAGCTACTGAAGTCTCTCTTGTTGGTGATGAAGTTTCTGAAGGTGATGAAGTGAAGAGGGAAAGCTCGAAAGGTGAAGATGCAACCTTAGTGGAGGCACCAAAAAATATTAAAATTGCAGAAGACACGCCTGACCAAGTGATTATGCAGAAGAAGAGCGAGGGTTCAAAAAGTTTGATGGAAGCTCTGGCGGAGGATAAGTTGGTTGACAAGGAGAAAGATATAAATGCAGAGGCTGAAAAGGCAGAATCAGTTGATATACCCACAGATCCTTCTGCTGCTGAAGTCTTTTCTGAGCAAGTAAAAGTTAAGGAAGCTCCGGAATTAGCATCCAAAGAACTCAATATTGTTCCTGAAGCAAGTGAAGTTCCTTCCGAGGGTGATAAAGTTTCTTTAGGTGAAGGGGAGCAGAGTAAAAGCTTGAAAGGTGAAGATGCAGCTTCATTGGAGGCACAGAAAGATATCACCACTCAAGAAAAGTCAGTTGATCAACTAATTGAGGAGAACAAGAGTGAGAGTTCAAAAAATAAGATAGAAGCTCCAATTGAGACGACTAGAGATTTTGATGCTTCTTTGCTCCTTCCTAAGGCAGTGAAAGACATTATAGCATCAGAAGCAGTTCAGGAGAAGCAACATGAGACCTCAAATGATCTCAGTCTGAAGGAAAAGAAAGCTAACGACTCTGAGTATAAAAAGGAGGAAGTGAAAGTTGAGGAACCTTTACAGCATGCGACCGACAAACCTGGGCAAGCAGAGTTGAGAACTGAAAAGGCAGAGAGTGAGAAATCTAAGGATGAAAAGCCAATTGTATCTTCTGATACTGTGGATGCAAAACTGACTAAAGAGGTGACTAAGCGCGAATCAAACATATTCTCTAAGGTAAAGCGCTCAATTGTGAAAGCAAAGAAAGCTATCCTCGGGAAGTCACCAGGTACAAAGACTCTGTCATCAGAAGCAAAAGATGAGAACATCTAAAAAGCTTGGCGATTTAAATTTATATGAATTGCATGTCTCCGTTGTGTCATATATATTGTAAAGATTTTTGGATCTCTTCTTTGTAGGTGTGAAATTATTTAGGTTTGTTTATTGTGTTCTTGTTGTTTTTGTTCAGTTGATGGTACTTCTATATTTGATTGTTTGATGTTCTGGATCAGTTCAGACATTCTTTTGTTGATTATGTAGGTTTGTATCAGAATTTGCTTGATATTTGAAGCTCTGTTTGAGAATGTTGCACATGGACAGTTTAACTTCTTGAATTTGAAATACATTGAAATTTTCTGCATCACTAAAATTACTACTTATCTATGAACTTGCTTTGCCATCAAAATACATAAAATACTACACCTAATGCATCAAAGGCAGCAATAGTAATGTTAATAAGGATATATTGGTGGTTGATCTGGTTCTAAAGTTATCAAAAAAAAGGAAAATTTAGATGTCATTAGAATGATCATTATATAAATGATTGTCAAAGTACGAATTTATATATTGATGTTGGTGATAAAAATGATAGGAAAATTAATGAATATTTATTACTTTGATCAATAAATAAATGATTTAGAAGATGCTTAATGGATTTAAACAAGTTAGTGATCTCTATGTTAGAAATCAGTTAAAGCAGAGGTAAAATCTAGATACTCTTTGAATTCTGGTGCAAACCATTTTGAGAATTCTGATTAATGAAGCACTTTCTTGAATATTCATTATGGAGTAGAAAAATTTGCCGTTTACATCATGAACATTCTATATTAGTTCAAGATTGAAATTTTTATAAAGATCTTAATTAAATTAATGAAAGACAAACTAGATGACCACTATAGCCCGTATAGCTTCCTTTGAACATCCAGTTTTAGCATTTCATCATTTAGGCTTTGTTTGGGACAATTTTCGTGCGACTTTATTATGCTACGGTAGAGAAAACTTTTTAAAGTTGTTGTAGAAAATAACTTTCTAGTGTTGATACATCACAAAAAATTGCATTGATCGGACAAAAATTTTGAGGCATATCCAAGTTGGAAATTTCTAAAATTAAATTCGGGATCTATCAAATACCAATTTCAGCAAACTTACAGTCAAATTGAATGTCTCGAAGAGACAAACCCATCAACACCAAAATCGGTCCTATGTGAGCTCAAATGAGTCCAAATCGGAGGGGAAGAAGCATATTTGGAAGGTTCAAATCATTAATTATGGCATGTGTATAATTGAATCGAGTGTCTCGACGAGACAAATCCACGAGCCCAAGATTGCTCAGGTTAGACATCATTTGGACACCTAAATGCTTGACAAACAATGAGACTTCAAGATCTCTAGCACCACCACTGACGAACCTTCATCGACTGTTGTCGGACCATCACCCGGCCTCCGACAGCTGCCTAAATTCAGCCCGACCATCGTCGAACATTGCCCGGCCATAGGCCGCCACCGGACTTCCGCTCGACCACAGTTGGACTGTTGTGCGGTCGCCGATCGCCGACCACTGTCGCCCGCTGACTACGGTCCCTTTGACCTCCGTCGCCCGCCAACTATGATCCCTCCGACCTCTGTCACCCAATGATTATGGTCCCGTTGACCACTGGTTCTCGTTGATTGTGGTCCCTTCGACCTCAGTCGCTTGCCGACTATAGTCCCTTTGACCACCGTCACCCACTGATTACGGTCCCTTCCGACCTTCATTGCTCACCGACTATGACCCCTTCGATTACCGTCACCAGTCGATTAAGGTCCCTCTGACCTTCGTTACCTGCCTACTACGTTCCTGTCGATCTCAATCGCCCGCTGACTACGGTCCCTTCGACCTCAGTTGTCTGCCGACTGTGGTCCTTCTGACCTTCATCGCCCACCGACTACGGGCTACGGCCTACTTTGACCACGGTCGCCGCCAATCATGGTCCCTCTAACCTCCATCGCCGGCCGACTATAACCCCTTCAACCTCAATCACCCGCAAACTACAATCCTTGCGACCTTCGTTGCTTGCAGAATATGGTCCCTCCGACCTCCCTTTCCCACCGATTGTCATCATTGTCGCCCGCCTTTGTTGCCCGATGATCACAGTCTCTCCGACCATCGTCGCTTGGTGACTACGGTCCATTCGACCACCGTTTCTCGACTACGGTCCGACTGACCAAACGAACAAGCCAATACTCCGTTAAGAACTACTCTCATTGTTGCGGGCTAGAATATACGCGGTGATAGAGTTATAATTCTACGTCTTAACATTGCACGAATATCCAGCTCACACACAGAGAACACAATATTTTTTACGTGGAAAACCCGGGAAAAGGGAAAAACCACGGGGCCTAGCCCAGTTAAAATGATTCCACTAGAATTTGAGAAAAGTACAATGGTCTGACTCGTCCTTGAAGGCGACTAGATTATAAGTATCAACTAAGAGTTTTGCAAGAGT
>NW_021319120.1:178208-261837 GCF_001605985.2 Dendrobium catenatum | reverse complement strand
TGCTGTTGCCCCACCGCCGTAGGTCTGCCACACCACTGCTGGACCACTAAGGGATTCCGGAGTGCTATCGCACCACCACCGGACTACCAAGCTAGGGACGCCGGAGTGCTGTCGCACCACCGCCGTAGGTCTGCCGCACCACCGCTGGACCATCAAGGGACGCCGGAGTGCTACCGCACCACCGTCGGACTTCCAAGGGACGCCGGAGTGCCATCCGAAGCTGAAGTACCCCCTAACACTAAAGTGCCACTACCGGTCTTCCGCCTGACACCGGAGTTCTATTGGATCGCCACCTGACATTGGAGTGACGTTGAACTCTTGCAAAACTCTTAGTTGATACTTATAATCTGGTCGCCTTCAAGGACGAGTCAGACCATTGTACTTTTCTCAAATTCTAGTGGAATCATTTTCAACTGGACTAGGCCTCGTGGTTTTTTCCTTTTCCCGGGTTTTCCACGTAAAAAATATTGTGTTCTCTGTGTGTGAGCTGGATATTCGTGCAATGCTAAGACGTAGAATTATAACTCTATCGCCGCGTATATTCTAGCCCGCAACACTCATATCAGTAGATTAATTCTTCCAACTTCCACCATGTAATATGCTTTATTTGATGTCTATTTGCTACATTAATCCAATACCTCCCCTCCAAGGAAGAGCCCATTTGCAATCAACAATAAACACTAGTGTATTCTTTTCAAACGGGTCAAACCCCATGGTTTTTCTCCTTTTCAAGATTTTCCACGTAAAAATTCTGAAGTCTCTTACAAATGTTGTAGCCGTTTCTTTATCTGTATGTGTGCTGGATCTTCGTTTAAAGCTAAGACGTTAAACTCTTTATATCTCTATTGTTACGAATATTCTAGTCCGCAACAAGTATATATATATTTTTAAATAGTGAAAAAATAGTGGCCAAATAAAAATTGCAGTTGTGACTAAAAAGCAAAGGGGTAATAAAGCTGTCTGAAGCCTTAGTATAATTTGAATATATAGTAAGTTATTTCATTCTTTCTTAAATGCTTCCAAAATTGAATTTATTTTAACTTGAGCAGGTTACTGCTTTGCTCGAATTTTCTTACATGTTCTATTCTCATACCTCATACAGTTTATGTTTTTATACGCGACTGAAAACAGTTCTTTTATTTCTACTTGCCACTAAATGAGTTGAAACATAAATTTAAGTGTTTATTTAAGTTTATGGACCGGCTTATTGTTTCTCAAATGCTTGAAGAACACAACAAAATATTATTTAACAGTAACTTGATAACTTATTTTTCGTATTGCAATATTAAGCTTCTTTGAATATTCTAAAAATCTCTGTGACGTGGATAAATAAAGCTTCAAGTAACTGTGGATTAGCTGATTAAGATTTTATTTGGGATGACTTTCTTACTACTTAAAGCAACTTTTTAGTACAAATATTTTAATTTCTTACTAAAAAACTGTTTTAAGAATCAATAAGAAAGCCATCCCAAATAAATCATAAATGAGTAGTTTATTTGATTTAGATTTATGCAAGTTGTTAGCATTTGGTTCAATTTAGTAATAGGTGTACTTTCTTTAGGCATTTCTTTATGTAGCCTTGTATAGCCATTAGTTAGAGTCCTTGGTAGATTTGTCTCTAAATAGTTGCAAAAGGCTGTAAAAGGAATCTCTTCTAGCAAAGAAATAAACTTTGTAGCTTTGTTTTTCTTCTCCAAGAGCTGCTCTCCCTCTACATTTAAGAAGCTCTCTCTTCCTCCAAGAATCCCAACATGAAGCTCTCTCTTTATGTCATGACCCGGACTAGGGGCTCGAATTAACGAGGTGGGAATATACGATTGGACGGTAGATCAAAATTTCAATTCTTTTAAAACTATCTCAATAATCTTGAAATAGTCACTAAACATCAAAATATTAAATAAAAAAAAAATATAAATACCTTCCATTTGGAGCGTTTCACATATGGTATACGTTTTCACCTCTTCTATTCATTTTAATTATATTAAATTATACCTAAAAAATAATTTCAAATAGAAAGAGTGAGTCAAAATAGAACCCAATGAGTAAATCATGCTTCTAAAATTACAATAATTTAAGGCATTGGAAAAAAATATGCATAATCATTTTATAGCATAAAATAAGTCTGTTTAATCATTTAATATCAAAACGTGCATACATCATATTTGTCAAATATATTGTAGTCACAGTCTAATTTAGTACCAATGAAGGTACGCATTTTCCTTTTTTTCCTTTTTCATAACTTTTTCCATTAACGTGCACGTGTACAACGTCCCCAATTAGTACCATAAGGGGGTGAGCTTCATCTTTCAACATGCACATGCAATCACATATATCTAATCATCTCATTCTTATAACATATTACTTTGCTTTACTTTATGATTTATGCAGTAATATATAGTAAATAATTTCAATATGCTAGAGATAAATCATTTGCAATACAGTACAATAAATAACTCACAATAACAATTAAATGAAATTTAAAAACAATACAATTACCGTAATATAGAAACATGCTTACTCACCTAATGAGATGCTTTAAAAGTTTGTTCTCACTCCTTACCATGATGATGATAGATTTAATACCTAAAAGAAAACTCTCCTCGTTAAAATTTAATTGATAAATTTCTCTAACTTGTTTAATTATAACTAATTAGTACGATTAACATCAAAAATATTAGAATTGTTCTAATTCTCTAAATTAACTATTGAATGCATAAAGATCGTCTTATCTCTCAATATATATTACCAAAACTAAAAGTAATATTCCTAACCTAACCTTCTATTCTTTTACTTATCCTTTACCTACATTTTATTTTATTATTATAATTTATATATCCTAATTAATTTAATTTCTATTAAACTATTAAATATACAAATTATTTTAATATCAAATATACCACTTATATTTCTTTCCTACCACTCATATATTTCATTTATACAACTCATATTTGATATGAAAATGAACTATGGGGTGGTATGTATGTAATATTAAAGTTTTAAGTGTTAAATATATAAATAGAGTAGTATAAGATGGTATGTATGTAAATCTCCTTTTAATATCAATAATTTTAAAACTTCTTACATCCTTCCTTCTCCCCAAGGAACTTTTATTTGTTCCGGTGAACGTATGTAGAGCTACGTTCGGCCGGCACTGAGATCGCGCCACGTAGTAGGCACAAAACGAGAAATTCCGAGCAAATACTGAGCAATACCAACAATAACGAGAAATATCATTATGTGAAAGACAAATACCGAGCAATACCGAATAATACCAAAAAAATATCGAGTTTTTTTCTAGAAAAACTCGGTATCTTTTGGTATTACTCGGTATTGGTCTTCACATAGCGGTATTCCTTGTTATTACCAAACAATACCTAGCAATACCGAGCAAATATCGAGCAAAAACCGAGTAACTCAGTGCTGACCGAACGTAGATCTACATCCGATCAGAGGGCCTAATAAAAGTTCCTCCCCAAGCCCTAAAATGCAAGAACATGACTTCCTTCTTCCTCCCTTTCTTTTCTCACTATTTCCTTCCTTCTTTTTCTTCTTCTTCCTTGTAGCCGTTTCTCTCCACTGAACTTCTCACGAGATTTGCTCCAAAAGAAATCAGTGAATAAAACATATGAAACATGAGGAGTCGCTAATATTCACTCCTGAATGCGATTATTCAGTTAGAACGGCGAGAAAATTTCGTCCAATAGTGATTTATTTGATCTTAATTGGAAAGAAAAACCAAAGGCCCTCCGGATTAGTGCTTTCAAAATCATTATAATCCCTGAGTACTTCAATTTCAGTTGATTAATCTAATTAACCACAGACTCATCTTAAATTTTTATAAATAGTTAGATTAACTCTAGTCAGATAGCCCTTTAATACTTCGGCTTTGTTTCAGCCAATTTTTTTATTGCTTTCAAAAGCAACTTTTTAGTACAAAAATTTTTAGTTCAATAAAATTTGAAACTAAAAATCAAAAAGAAAACTGTCCCAAACAAAACGCCAGAGATGCTACAAATATATTGAACAATATCAATTGAGATATGCTTCCATTGAAATTAAGGCCTCGTTTGGGACAACTTCCTTACTGTTTCTTAAAGCAACTTTTTAATTAAAAATTTAAGTTTTTGTATTAAAAAATTACTTTAAGAACCAATAAGAAAACCTTCTCCAACGAAACCTAACTGTTAGAATAATGTAGCAGAGTTTGAATCAAAGATTTCCTTTACTACAATAAATTTCTATTCTCACTTAATTTCAACTTATATAGCATTGTTCCTGTTATAAACCATCTTGGGTTGATTTCATGACAAAAATTTACGGTCTTAATCAGATCGAAGTTTCCATCCATACTCACCAGCTATGAAGTTCAATTCAGAAGAATTTTACAGCCTGAAACTACTTATGAACTACATGTTTTCAGATGAAGTAAAGAGAAATGAGTTTACTTAAAAGCTTTTCCTCTCTACATCAACAAGTACAATGCATGAGATAAGAGAAGAACCTACTCCACTCAAACTGAAATCTCATCATGGACATCTAATCAAATATGCCCATGTGGATACCTTCTCATCTTAAAAGAAAATCTAGAAAAGAAGAGACTCCTATCTTTCTATGAAATCATAACCACATACTATATATCACAGATTTGACAACTAAAACTATCAAAATCTTACAACATACATCAAATCTTCTTCATGATTTATTGGTGGTTCTCTCAATCGACTTCGCTTTGTCGAGGATCGACCACATTACCTGCACATCCTCATAGCCACATGCCATGACTTCACAGTGGAGTGTCATACTATCATGATCATGACCTGCAAATAATTACATATTTTCTTTTTGTTCAGCAATAGAATATATACAACATTGTCTATGGGATAGAATTTGAAAATTGTTATGAGAGTTTTTCTACAAGAGATGTTCTTGGAGCAAGTCTGTATTGACTTAGTTCTACTAATGCACATATCTCTATGGTAGAAAATTCATTTGTCATTTTGATTTTTGTCATCACAGACCAGTCTTATACCATCATTTCAGATGAAAGTTACATTGAAATTCTATAAGAAGGCTTCATTTAGGACGCCTTTCTTATTGCTTCTGAAAGCAACTTTTTAGTATACAAATTAAAATTTTTGTACTAGAAAACTGCTTTAAGAAGCAATAAGAAAACCATCCCAAACGAAGCCGAAATTTGTTCCCAGAAATGGGTAAATGAAATGAGAAGAGCATAAGAGGGAGAGAAGAAAAAGGGTAACAAACCAGTTTGAGGCTTCTTCTCTCTGGTAGGCTTGAGGATGGTGCATGCTTTCCTGAAAGGAGAAGTAATAGTCCGAACCCAAGAATCAGTTTTCATCAATGAAGTCTAATTAAGTAGGACTTCTCTGAAGGATGGCTAACTATAGATAAGCTGCCCTGCTTGTGAGGTTGAGCTGAAACTGTCCTCTGCTTTGATCTATATATATAATAAGAGAGAGAGAGAGAGAGAGAGAGAGAGAGAGAGAGAGAGAGAGAGAGAGAGAGAGAGAGAGAGAGAAGGTAGGAGATAGGAAGTTAGGAGAGTGGAAGGAGGGAGGCAAGATCCGGGTGATGAGGGCCCTCATGAGGTCAACAATCTAACCATGGTTTGGAACATGGACCACATTATTCTCATGTGATCAAAGTTCATTCTTTCTTTTATTTATCATTTCATATACTTTCCTTGGTCTACTTATGAAGCTTTTTTGCACATCAACGTACGCAGCAAGGAATGCTCGTTACTTTTAGCTATCCCAACAGTTCTCTGATTCTTCATTTTGTTTTCATCATTACTGTTAACTAAAACTCTGTTTAATTACAAAATCTTGCAAAATAATTACAAGATCTGATTTTTTTTTTTTATTGTTTTTCACGCAACAATGAAAACCATAATAAATTACTTATGTTTTTGATGCATTGCCTTATAAACAAATCAAGAGTGCACTACACTAGCAATTAACAAATTATGTAGAAGAAATAAACAATGAACAAAATTACTATGATGAAGAGAAATCAGGTCTCAAACCAAATAAGGTTACTTTCCTAAGAATGAGGTAGTTGTGTTTGTACCATATTCGGCAAAATCACAAATTTAAATTACACTTAGGGGTATCAATTTGGGTCAATGGATCGGATTGATAAAAGATTAATCTTTTTTTAAAGTTATATTTATCCCAATTCTCAAAATCCCAAATCATTTAATCTAAAATCAATTTAATATTAAAACTTCAAATTAATCAACTCCAATTCTCAAAATCAAGATAGAAAGTTGTGATTAGATGAGAAAATCCCGCTATGGTAACAATACATTTGTTTGCTGTATTATGTAAAAATATCATGTCAAAACAAAAGTGCTTGAACACAAAAAGAAAAAAAAATCAAAATCCCACAACAAAAATCTTAAGTCACGTGGCTACTTAAAAATAGTGGTATAAGCATGAAATTCACAACCTTATATTTTTTTTTTTCTTTCAAGCTTTAAGTCCATTATCCAATACGTACCAATTATCAACATCTAGCTCATCTTCCCGACTACCTAATCGATCTCTTCTCTTACGATAATAATGACTGAACTTGTCACTTATTATCATCATTTAACATATGACGTTACTCATCGATCATCACTCAATGTTTATAATTGACTAATGTTCATCAATCAATTAACATCCAATGCTCATTTTTCGATGACCTAATCTCCTAACATCATCTACCATCACTAAACTTCTAACAATTCCTTAGGGACATCACCTAATGCCCTCCAATGTAAGACATCCTGCATCTATTATCCACTAATATTTGATTATCATTTTTTTGTCCATATGGCCTCCTCTCTTATCAGTAGAATGACTAAGGCTTCATTTGTTGGGACAACTTCTTTACTTCTTTGCTTTTTAGACCGAAATCACAGTTTTTGTTCGGCTACTTCTTTTTCATGCTTTCAATAAATTTTTGTGTTAGGAAGCTGCTTTCTGCAACAGCTTTAAAAAAAGATGCATTCTCCACAATAATTTGACAATCACCTTTACAAAAAATTGCAGCCATCCCAAATGAACCCTAAGTCAATTTTTGATAATTCCTGTCAACCATTGCTTGATATTTTCCACATACTAATATCAATTATCTTTTAGCAATCGATGTCTGATACCTATCTTTTTTGTCCTTCGTTCTCCCCTCCTATTAAGAGAGCTTTCAATTTGATGTCTCATTATCTCCACTTTTAATATTCCTCATCACTTGATACATACCAATAATCAATATTTGAAATTCATCAGCAATTGATATTTGACAACTATCTTCATGATTGCCAATTTCATCTCTTATTAATCAGAAGAACTACAAAGCTATTGCTTACTATCGTTTGACTTTCGACCTATGATTAATAGACATCATTCATTTTTCTGGCAACACAATCTCCCATATTATAAAGAGAACAACCAAGTTTAATGCCCGTCATCTCCTAAATTTTCTCATCCCTCTTGATCATCACTCGATGCATATTTGTAACTAATAGTTGGCATCCATTAGCCACTTATATTTGACAATCTTTCAATAACCTGATCTCCCCTCATATTCAAGTGGCATCTAACCTCCATTAGTCATTGATATTTAACACCTATCTTTTTGTTGCTCAACCTACCCTCATATTAAGAGAATGACCAAGCTGCCACCCACTATCACTCGATGTCCAATATTCCTTATCAATTATTACCTAACTCCTATTGATGATTGATGTCTAATCTTTGTTAGCCACCATCGTTTGACACTCATCTTATTAGTCATTTGATTTTCTCTCATATTAAGAGAATTACCAAGTTGACTATTGATGATTGGTTGTCTTCTAACATTACCATCAATCATTTAGAGTCTAGTACCTATCATTGCTCGACTCATACTGTCCCCCATCATGAATGTTCGATACCAATCTTTATGATTTTCTGGTTATCATTGCCCAACTCCCACCATCTACTATTCACTGTCATTCGACACTCATCATCCAATATTATCTCTAACACATGAAAACTCCCACTACAGACACATGAGGTATATTTCATAGCTCATGCCCATTAAATTATATTAACACTTTTTCTATTTATGGGTAAGGCCACTTTTATAATCCTTAGCTCATGTAGTCAGAGTTATATTTCTTGGAGAATTTGAGCTTCTAGCTCAGATCCATGATAGATGAACATCCTTCCGGGCCATTGAGTCATAGCCTCATTCCCTAATAGAATTATTTCAACTAAATAAAGCCCAAAAATTTACACCTTTCATAAATTTTCATATAAAAATTATATAGAGTACTCTCAATTTATTCATATATCATATAATTTTTAATAAATAAACTCTACATCTATCATCCCCATCATCCTAAAACACAATAGAATACCAATTCCAATACAGCAACCCAACAACAATCCCGCATCAAAAACTTTTTGGAATAATTTATATATCCTTTATGAAGACATTTGGAATCAAAACCTTGATTAAAGTGCATACAAAGTGCTGTCCGATGCCTTCACTGCACCCCAGATTCATTGCTTTTTCTAACTCTCAAATGATTGCAGTTTGTTTAATCCTCATTGCTGGAGAATATGCATTAATACATGTGCCACGTTCGCTTTGCTTAATTAAACATCTTCTTCTAAATTTAGATCAATTATGACAAATTCATACACATATCACATATGCAAGACTTAAACCCAAGACATCTTCGTTAACAGTCAAAGCTCCTGCTAAGATGAGTTGCGTAACACCTTCCTTCTTCCCCACGTGAAATTATTACGTGCGGTCACCGGACGCTGTCCGGAGGTCAATCAGGACCTGCCACGTCTCAAATTTAGTGTGTTCCGTCATTGTATACCGCTGTGTATCAGATGATATGACTCGTCCTGATTGATCTCCATATGATCCGATGATTGCACGTAATAATTTGTCCTTCCCAACATATAGCTCAGCTCATCACATAATAGTGATAAAAATATTAGGAGATAAGGTGGGATTCTGAATGAAGCATTGAAGGTTTTGAGATATTTATGTTCTAGTGGTTTGAATCATCTCTGTCAGCAAGTCAAAGAGAAATTACAGTTCATAATGGAAAGCACAAAGAACGTGCATTGACAGTGATTCTCCGCTTAAATATGCAATGAATTTTTACCGTATGAAGTAATACAATACAGATAGCTTATTAAATGTGCTCTGTGTACTGAGTTGGTGAACTGAAATTGGGCTTTGATGGGATTCAATAAGGTATATATCGTACAAAAAAATATTGTTATGTATTTAAGATGCAACTTCTTAAGGATTGGGTACAGTTACTGTAAATGTTGGATCAGAATCTCCAGCTATCGGTTCTGCTGCTGCTCTTAGGGTATAAATAAGGCCCAAAATATGCAATCAATTCATTATCTGCGGATAAGCATAAATGACAGGCAATTGCTAGGCAGGACTGAAATTTTAAGTCAGTTGAGATTAGGTACGCTTCTTCATAATGATAAGCAAATGACAGACAACTTGAGTAAATTAATAATTTATTAGATTAAATATACAAATGTTCAAATTTATTTTCAATTTAAAATTTTAAGTTAATCAATGAGATTAATACTTCATTTGGAACAGCTTTTTTACTGCTTCTTAAAACAGCTTTCTAATAAAAAAATTATTGTTGTACTAGAAAGCTGATTTAAGAGAAGTAATAAGAAAGCCTTCACAAATGAAGTCTAAGTAGCTTGATCTTTGTATATGAATATGTATTTATGTTATTTTATATGAAACTAAGGTTTCGTTTGAGACGGCTTTCTAGATATTTTTTTAAAGCAGCTTTTAAGGATAAAAATTTTTAGTCTAAAAGAAAATTCTTCATAAAGGAAAATCAATGGCCTTCTTGATTCATTTTTTCCATCACAATTCATATTTTGCTTACTAGTCGACTCATATAGAGTCTTTGTCATAATGAGGTTTCGTTTGGGAAGACATTTTTATTGCTTTTTAAATTAGAGTTTTAATACAAAAATTAAAATTTTTGTAATAAAACTTTGCTTTAAGAAGTATCAAAAAGTCATCCCAAATAAAACTTGAGTCTCTCCCACAGCTTATTCCTATAACAATATAAATTGTTATCTAATTTATAGTAAAAATAAGCTCAATAGAATGCCATCAAGGCCTTTCAACAACTATTCCTATAATAGAATGTCTTGTTATCAAATTTATAGTACAAGTCATTCAAGTAATTGGCTAGATGACATATATCATCATTCATATATATATATATGCCTACAAAAAATGCCCAAATAGGATTTTCTTTTCTAACTTGGCTAGACCTATATTTTCTTCTCATCATTTTTAATAGAAAGTGATTCTCAGAGGCAAATGATCTTGGGCAGCCAAATATTTTTCTTGACTCATATTGTGCTTGATGTAGGCTTCGTTTGAGATAATTTTTCAACTGCTTCTTAAAACGATTTTTTAGTACAAAAATTTTATGAATTAGAAATTTTTATACTAGGAAACTGCTTTCAGCTGTCCCAAATGAAGCCATAGCTTCAAGCTATAGATAAATGTGTTTTGAGTCCCATGGCAGGCAAAACTTATCAATTAAGCATAAGATCTTAATATGAAGTACTTAATAGACAAAGAAATGAACAGAATGAATGCAGTTTTGAAATGAGGATTTTTTTTGGCTTTAAGACTGAGGAACTTATTGGAGATCTATTCCAGTGGTGGATTCCTTAAGAATCAAGCAGAAAACAAGTGGGCTTGTTATGTCTCCCATGTGATGATATTCAGTGTAAGCCATATTAATTAATCTTTAACCATTGAGAAGCAGCTCAGAAACTGATAATCTGCTGGTGTTCTCTTCTTTTCTGTTTAAAAAAGAAGAAGAAGAGAGGATATGCAATCAGTTAATGGATGCTGCATGGGAGAAAAACCTCTAGAAAAAAGAAAAATCTGATGGAATAATATTATAGATAGCTGCAGCATATGTGCAGATTAAATTATTAACAAATTGCAGTTATCTAATTTCAAATTTCCTATATAATTCACCACAGATTTTTTTTTTTTAAATTTTTGAAATGTTGTTTGCTTATCTATGTTGGAAGTTGGAACAAATGAAGGCTAATTGATAGGTTAAAAAAGGATTTAAGATTAAAAAACTTTTTCAATCCATTTTATGTGCATTAAGATTATTTCTTATCAATTGATTTCACCTTCATTACCAAATCATATTCATTGTACTCAAATATCAATATTCACATGAAAACTTAAGCTTCATTTGAGACGACTTTTTTACCATTTCTTAAAGCAGCTTTTTAATACAGATTTATGTACTAAAATGCTGTTTAAGAAGCAGTAAGAAAGCCATTCCAAATGAAGCCTTACAGTATATTTGTGACAAAGCAACTTTGCTACTATAGTTGCAAAAACCAGCTTTTCATCATAAAATTTTTTTGAAAGTATTGAAAAAGCAGTAGCCAAATAAATTATGATTGTTATTTGAAAAACAAAGCAGCTACAAAGCTATTCTAAACAGACCTTTAATTTATATCTTACTTTGCCATAAGTAGAATCATAAACCATAATTTTGTGATAGATTGAAAGTAATATTGATAATAATAACAATCGACGCATAGAGCCCAATGACTGAAACTTTTTTTTCTTGTCTGTAAGGTGCAAACATTGATAAAATAGAACATAAAAAGACAATTAGTGAGGTTAGAAGTTAAAAGTACAAAAAATGCCTTTTGTCTGGATGAGTAAATGCAACATTTTCCTAGCTCCTTCCTTGGTCGATTTCCTCTCAACAGTACTGCCCATGCCTCCATTTGTCTAATTCTTTTTTCCTTCTGGAGCTGATTTGAATACAAAATCAGTAATTCTTTGTTTGATTTGAGATGGGATTTTTTAGAAGAATTTGTCGATTTAGGATGAAGGAAGGTTCTCGGAGGTAAGCTACGCATTGCCTAACATATAAATATATACTCAAAGAATAAAGGCCTTTAAGCATAAATAAATTATGTAAAGACTTTAAAGTTAATTCGTAGTGCTCTTTTCTATTTCTATTTATACCATGTATCAATATATTCACAATGATAAAGTGAAAGAGTTTAACATTTTAACATTATATAGAGATTTAACATACATACATAGAAATAATAGAATAGTTATAAGAGCTGCCAAATTTTTTACATTGAAACTCAAAACAAGAGAAAATTTATGATATCTTGCTTTATTAATGATTTTACAAGGGTTTGTCTTTAGTTACAAATGTATAAAATTTATTTATGATAGAAGTTGAGAGTTCTATATGAAATGAGATCTATCTTCAAGAGATTGTTGTTTATTTGTTTGATCGTTCACTTTAGAAGTGGGCAAATCAAATACCTATTAATCCAACATAAATCTTGGTGCTGATGATATGAGTAAATGTTGACAATGTACATCAATCTTATGAGCATTGATTCACGTTAACATTATTAGCAATGTCATGTGACAAAGTCGACAACATTGATGTAACCAAGCGGCAATGATCAGAGGATCATAGTCTAGTGACGACGGTTGAAGGACTATATTCATGCAACATTAGTTGAAGTATTGTAGTCAGATGATGATGCATAAATGATCATATTCAAGCGACGATGATCAAAGGACTGATGTTGGGTGAAGATTGTCAGACAACGATGGTTGGATGATTATAATCAAGTAGAACAATAGTGATTTTTTTTTTTTTGAAAGAAAGAACAATAGTGATTAGAGGAACATAATCTGACATCAAAGATTGGTGGACTATGTTTAGGTGAAGGTGGTAGGAGGATCATGATTAGAGGACAGTGTAATGTAGTCAGACGATATTGATTGAATGACTATAGTTGAGTGACAGTGATCAAAGAACTGAACTTGGGCGATGGTGGTCAAAATATTGAAGTTAGCAATGGTGGTCGGATGATCAAATTTAGGCGATGTTTTTTGAAGGACCAATGTCTAGCAAAAAATGGTTGAATGACCATAGTCTAGTGACGTGGTTTAAGGATCATGGTCAGGTGATGGCATTCGGAGGATTGTATCCAAGCAACAGTAATTGAAAAATCATAGTCGGGCGATAGCTATTCAAGGTTTAGGGTTGAATTGGGCGATGGTGGTCAGGTGATTGTAGTTAAGCGGCGATGCTCGGAAGACCATAATTGGGTGACAATGATCGAAGATTCATAATCGGGTGTTAATGGTCAGAAGATAGTAGTTTGACAACAGTAGTCAGAGGAACAAAGTCAAACGATCATGATTAGAGGATCATAATATGGCGTGAAGGTGGTTAGAAGAACCATCGTTTGTCAAAGGTCTAGGAGGATTGTCCGTAACGATCAAGTGGTGTTGCTCATGTGGAATTACGAGAATCTTCAAACCTTTGAACTTTTTTGAATTTCCTGCCAAAGTCCAAGCCCTTACTTTCTTATAGAGAGTAAAAACATTTTTATAGAATTTTTTTTAGAATGGTAAATGTCTTATAAATATAACAAAAATCTGGAGCACTCTATTGGATGAATTATATTAATCTCCTCGATCATATAACATTTTTTTAGCATTTAAGTACTTTAATGATATCGAAACTAAATATTTTCTGCTCGTTGGATTTTTCTCGTTAAGATGCTCAATTTTTTTTACTATAAGCATGCAAGATTTGGAGATCTCCAAATAATATCAATAAGTTTTCAATTATGGTTCAAGCGCTCAATCATAACTCTTTTAGAGCCTAATCATACTACTTTTGTTGTCAATAGATTCGTCTCTTTTAGATGTTCAATTTGACTACAAATTTATAGAAATTGTTGATTCGATGGTCCTAAATTTTATTCAAGAAAATTTTAATTCATTTATCATTGAGATTTGTACCTGATCAAGTCTATTATTAATGAAATATATATCAATATATGTTCTATATTTTTTAGTGTTTTCCATTATCTCCCCATAGTAACTCGAAACAATTTCAAAGTATGTTGACACAATTTTTAACAACATTTAAATATCACAATGTTTTCATTAAAAGTTGAAAGTTGTACATTGCTTAAATAATGAACATCCCTAGCTTCACGTTTGGTCAAAGTGGGCTGAAATGGGCTTGAGTTCACTCATGCATGCATGGTGGGTGAACTAGGATTGGCTTGACAGCAGGTGAAATTGAGACTTTGTTTGAGATGACTTTCTTATTGCATCTTAAAGCAGCTTTTTAATATAAAAATTAAAATTTTTGTACTAAAATGCTACTTTAAGAAGAAGCAAAAAAATTGTCCCAAACGAAACCTTCGTAGTATTGAGCTCAAAAGAGAGATCAGCTGACTTTCAAAGGTGAATTTGGGTGGCCAGGGGCATGCTAAAGAATATATATATATATATATATATATATATATACTGATCAAGTCTATTATTAATGAAATATATATCAATATATGTTCTATATTTTTTATTGTTTTCCTTTTAACATTAATCAATCTTCACCCCATAGTAACCCAAAACAATTTCAAAGTATGTTGACACAATTTGTAACAACATTTAAATATCACAACGTTTTCATTAAAAGTTGAATGTTGTACATTGCTTAAATAATGAACATCCTTAGCTTCACGTTTGGTCACAATGGGCTGAAATGGGGTTGAGTTCACTCATGCATGCATGGTAGGTGAGCTAGGATTGGCTCAATAATAGGTGAAACTGAGACTTCGTTTGGGACGACTTTTTTATTACTTTTTAAAGCAATTTTTTAATTAAAACTTAATTTTTTTACTAAAAAATTGCTTTAAGAAGCAACAAAAAAGTCATCCCATACATGAATGTCTGATCAATCTCAATATATTATGTACACCTCTTAAAAACATGTAGATTAATATATTATCATAAAGTTAAAGCAATTTTTTTAAAAATAAATAAATGAAATTTCAAGTTTTCATTGCATGCCATATATGATATACCCACTTATCAAATAAAGTTACCCTTTTAAGATAATAAATAAAATCATTTGGAAAGTCTAAAAATGATGATTAGTGCTTTATGTTTATTATCTCAAGAATATTATTAAAAGAAACTCTATGATAGTATTTACCTTCCATTGATTTAGACTTAGCAAATCATTATTAATTTTTTAAATTTGATAAGATGCAAGAAAATGACGAGTTTAGTTCCTCATTGAGTAGTAAAAAAATATTTATTTTCATGTAAAAAATAATGATGGATGGTCTTCACGTAAATATGCAAACCTAAAAAAATGATTTGAACATTAATGTATTAGGCCTAATATGTATCATTTTTATCCTACACTCTTTAATACAGATGTATTATAGTCGATGAGTTGATGGAATTTTGTGATTCTTATATATCGTGACCCCACAAGATTTTCGTCCTAACATGTTCGGGCAATATCGAAATAATGTGACTTTCAAATTAACTAATTCCATGTGATTGAGTTTTTAGTGCTTGATTTTTGATAGTGATGGCATGTTTCCTTTCAAGGATGGATGATGATCAATGAATGTAGGCTTATGTGACTGAAAATATAAAAATACACATAAATATTTTATTTTGTCGCAAATTGGACTATTGCAAAAAAAATTGTATAAAAATACTAATGAAAGATCCTCTTTCATGGTCATAAACTTTTTAGTTATAGTGGATTTAACTACTAATGTAAAAATATATAATTTTGACCTACACTCCCTAATACTATTTGAAAAGATTTAGGAAACTTATTGTTATAGTAGATATACTACTAAAAAAAGTTATAATTGTTATAATAATTGCCTAATTATTAAATTTATTAACCTATATAATGGAACAAAAAAATTAAATAGAATTTATGAATTGTTGAATCTAAATTTATCCATGGATGATGCTCGAACCTACTAGCAGGTCAGCCTGATAAGCTAAATATGTGAACAAGAATGAGGAGTACGAAGAGAGTAGAGACAGCATAGTAGGAGACTAGAAATCTCAAATTGACATAGTATTCACTTTTAGAGAAGAAACTAGGATCCAAGATTTAAAGTGATCTAAGATTTGGAAGTTCATTACTGTTAGGTCCTGGAGTATGCACGGCGGTAGAGAAATATATAGTTTAACGTCTTAGCATTCTACGAAGATCCAGCACACAAGAAAATTTGATAGAGGTTGTAGCATTCATAAGAGACATGAGAGTTTTTACGTAGAAACCCCTGAAAAGGGGGAAAAACCATGGGGCCTGACCCAGTTTGAATGAATCCACTAGCATTTGCAGTCGATTACAAATGAGGCCCTTCTTAGGGAGAGGCCTTGGCTTGATGTTACGAATGTACGTCATATAAAGTGCATTACATAGTGGGAGTTACAATAATCAGCATAGACATGTTTGTTTGGTTGGAAGGACCATAGCCAGCACGAGGCAGGGGTCTGAAAGACCGTAGTTGGTAGGAGACTGGGTCAGAAAGACCGTTGTCTGGTGATGGAGGTCGGAAGGACCATAAACGGCAGGAGATAGGGGTCTGAAAGACCAAAGTAGGAAGAAGATCGAGGTAAAAAAGACCATTTTATGGTGATGGAGGTTGGAAGGACCATAGTCGGTAGGAGACATGGGTTCGAAAGACCGTTGTTGGTAAGAGATTGGGGTTAGAAAGACTGTGGTAGAAGGGCAGTATTATGGGAGTACTCTGGGTGTCAAGTGGTGGCCCTAAAGAAGTCCAGGTGTCAGGTGGTAGTCTGGTGGAGCACAGGGACTCAAGTGGTGGTCTGGCGGAAGTCCGGACCTCAGGTGGTGGCCTAGTGGAGCACAGGGCCTCAAGTGGTGGTCCGGCGGAAGTCCGGGCCTCAGGTGGTGGCCTGGTGGAGCACAGAGCCTTAAGTGGTGGTCCGGCGGAGCAACAACATCAGGCGGTTGTCTGGGCGAGGTGAAGGCCTTAAGTGGTGGTCCGGCGGAGGTGAGGGCTTCAAGCGATGGTCAGGTGGAACTTCGACGTCATGTGGTGGTCTGGTGGAGGTGAGGGGCTCAGGCAGTGGTTTGGCGAGGGTGAGGGCCTCAGGTGGTGGTTCGATAGAACTCCGCGTCAGGTGGTGGTCTGGCAAAACTCCTGGAGTCAAGTGGTGGTTTGGCGGAACTCCGAGCCTTAGGTGGTGGCCTGGGAGAACTCCGGGCATTAGGTGGTGGTCCGGGAGAAGTCCGGGCCACAAGTGGTGGTCCGATGGAAGTCCGGCGGTGGTCGAGGAGGAGATTCTTCCTTCTCTTCCTTCTCTTATTCCTTCTTCTCTTCTTGCTTCGGTCTCCCTTCAAGAGAAATGAGGGGTCTATTTATAGATTTTTGGAGTGGCATAACTTGTAAATAGGTGAGAGATCAAGGGCAAAAAAAAGGGGGACTGGTCGGATGGACGGCCGATATTGAATCCCTTGATTATGGATTGTTTGATGGACATTTAAATGACTTAGTGATGTCGGAATTTGGCAATCTTGGCCTCGTTGGATTCATTTCGTCGAGCCACTAGATTCGACTATAAGCACATAATGTTTGAAAACCGTTTGGTAATCCAAATTGTTGTTCAAACCTTCCAACAACTCTTTGGGTCATTGATTTGGACTCATTTGGGTTCGGATTGAGTCGAATTTGGTGTCGTTTGGTTTGTATTTCCGAGACGTTTAGTTTGACTATAAGTTTGCTGAAATCGGAGTTCGAATGGTCCCAATTTTAATTTTGAAAGTTTTCAACTTAATTTTGCATCGAGATTCATGCCCGGTCAAAATAATTTTTCTATGACTTATCAATTACGATGGAATGCTCTATTCAATCTACAACAATATGTCTAGTCTTAATCTTAGTTCTAAATGATATTTCATATTATAATAGGTTTCTTGAGGCTAAGGCTTCGTCTGGAATAACCACCGTAATGCTTTTTAAAACAACTTTCAAGTATAAAATTTTCAAATTTAAAAAAAAAAAAAATTGTACTAAATAAATTGTTTTAGAAAGCAAGAAAATAGCCGTCCCAAATGAAGCCTAAGACAAACTTTATTTGGGACGGCTTTTGTATTGCTTCTTAAAACAAGTTTTGTTATTATTTTATAAAAAACGTGCTGGACTAAGCACGAGTCTTTCACATATAATTTGCATAAAAAAGAAATTATTAGTGAAAAAAAGGAATGAGAATACCATTTAATTTGATTTTTGCATTCACGAGCTGCTCTCACAGTGGAAAGTGACCCACACGCAAGAAACTATTTTCCGTCGAAATAAACTATTCTTTCGTGATAAACGTTTTGGGATGAGTTTGCTACGTCGACCTGCTCGATCTAATGTTCAAAATAGACGCCTACAGTCAAAGCAAAGCCGATAGATTATTCTGTCAATAAAAAATAAATAATAAAACTTGGAAATGTGTCTAAAAATGTGGTCAAAAGAATAAATGAATAATAATGATTTTTTTTTTGAACGGGATATCCACCCCTGCTGCCACCCCCAAAAGAGCGTTTCGCGGCGTAACTAATCCTCAGATGACCTAGAAGAGGCACCCATCCCATAAACCTCCTAGCCCGCACTTGATAGAGCCCCACTTAAGAGGCACTGCCGCTCGAGGGGAATCGAGCACGAGTTGGGTGTTCCCAACCGTATTCACCCACCAACCAAGCTAAACATCATGGGTAAAGAAGAACAGAGAAGTTACGAATTCATTAATGAATATAGCAATTAAGAGAGGAAGATTTTGTAAATAATTAAGTAAGATTTTGGTTTCGTTTAGGAAGATTCATTTATTGCTTTTTAAAACAGCTTTTAAATATAAAAATTATAATTTTTGTACTAAAAATTGTTTTAAGAAACAGTAAAAAAGCTGTCCCAAGCGGAACCTTAATTTGATAATTTTACATTAAATTTTATGTAACGTGTTTGATTTTTAACCTCTTATTTGTAGGATTAATCAGTTTGTGCTATAAACTTAACAATATAGTACAATTACATAGAAAATGAGTAGATGAGTTAGCTCAAAAGTTTGTCTCTAGTTAGGGAGAGATTATTCTGTGCAGTAATCATCTAGCAATATAGAGTGTCCGAGATTGATTAAGGGACATCATTTTGCCAAAAAATTGAACCCTCTTCATTGTCCATCTAATCAATCATATATCATTTTGAGGTGCTTTAAGATTCTTGATTGTTTGATAAATCTTATTATATAATTTTATTGGGTAGGATTTTTTCTTTGAAAAAAAATGAGAAATAATATTCGTTGTTGCTCAGGTGGATGAGCAGTTTTACACTTAGAGGTAGAATAAAAAATGAGTATATATATATATATATATATATGAAAAAGTTGGAGTAGCTCTAGTGACAGACAAGATTAGAGAGGTCGTTTTAGATAGTTTAGTCATATAAAACGTCGGATCTCTAATGACCCGGTTAAGAGAGTAGATGTATTAGATTCGGCCTTTATTGAGAAATGTAGAGGTAGACCTAAAAAGACTCGGCAATGACCGGCTGTTAGCTGGTGGTATTTGCGCCATAATATTTTCGTAATTTACTTGCGGTTTTGGGCTCAGTAATTTTCGATTGTTATAGCCTTTGGAAAATATTACCGCTGGTTTTGATTTTCTACGCGGTTTATTCCCGAAAAATCGTTGGAATTTTTCAAAACTGCCAGAAAATTAACGTATACAGCCGAAAATCACCATCAGTAATTGATGATTTTCCTGTAGTGGATTTAATGAGAATTTGACTCTTAATATGACACAATGGAGAAGCATATTCATGTAGTTGACCCCGCTTAGTGCGATAAAAGGCTTGTTGTTATTATTATTATTGTTGTTGTTGCTACTGCTCATTGACCTGCGAACCCTTCCAATTTATTTTGAAATATAAGAGTATATCCAATTTTATTTAATTCTTATTTTCCTTTCGAGCATGCATTTGTTTCATGTTTTAATGAAAAATACTTTAAAATAAAAGAAAACATCTTGTTACATCCTGGAGTATTCACAGAGGTAGAGAAATATAAAGTTTAACGTCTTAGCTTTATACGAAGATCTAGCATGCATACAGATAAAGAGAGAGTGTGCATCATTTATATGAGACACCAAGATTTTTTACATGTAAAACCCCAGAAAAGAGGGAAAATCACAGGGCCTAGCCCAGTTTGAATGAATCCACTAGTATTTGTAATTGATTACAAATGAGGTCATTCATTAGGGGAAAGGCCTTGATTTGATGTACATCATATGGAGTACATTACATGGTGGGAATACAAAGAGTTAATGTAGACATATTCACTTGGTCGGAAGGGCTATAATCATTGGGCGACAGAGGTCGGAAGGACTGTAGTCAGTGGGGCGAGGTAAGTCGAAAGGATCGTAGTCGGCGCGTGATGGAGGTCATAAAGACTGTTGTCTGACGACAGAGGTCGGAAGGACTATAGTCGGTGGACGATGTAAGTCGAAAGGACTGTAGTTGGTGGACGACGTAAGTTGGAATGACCATAGTTGACGGGCGACGGAGGTTATAAAGACTGTTGTTTGACGACCGATGTCGAAAGGACAATATTCAGTGGGCGACATAAGTCGGAAGGACTATAATTGGCTAGCGATAGAGGTCATAAAGACTATTGTCTGGCAACGGAGGTCGGAAGGACTGTAGTCAGTGGGCGATATAAGTCAGAAGGATCGTAGTTGGCAGGCGACATAGGTCATAAAGTCCTTTGTCTGACGATAGAGGTCGAAAGGATGACGTCAAGTAGAAGTCCAGAGTCGAATAGAAGTCCGACAAATATCCGGTGACTGCAGAAGTCCGGTGAAGAGTAGCAGTTTGTCGATGGACATAAGTCTGGCGTCGATAGGAGTCCAACAAAAGTTCTGCCAAAAGTTCGGCGATGGGCGAAAGTTCAGTGTCGGGTAGAAGTCCAGCGTCGGGTAGAAATTCGACGATGAGCGGAAGTCCGGTGTTGGATAGGAATCCGGCGAAAAGTGCAATTCCGGCGTTGGATAGAAGTTTGTCGATGGATAGAAGTCTAGCATCAGATATAATTCCGGCGAAAGTTCGGCGACATGCAGAAGTCCGACGTCTAGTAGAAGTCAGACGTCGGGTAAAAATCCGACGACGAACAGAAGTTCAGTGTCTGATAGGAATTCGATGACTAGTGCGAGTCCGGCGTTGGGTAGAATTCTGCAGATGGACAGGTGTCGGATAGAAGTCCGACGAATGTTCGTCCACAAGCGAAAGTCCGGCGTTGGGTAGAAATTCATTTACTAGCAGAATTTTGATGTCTGATAGGAATCCTACTTCAGTCGGCGGACGAGCAAAACTCTGGCGTTAAATGACATTCGGGCAGAAGTCCGACGTTGGTAGGGTGCCAGGTGAAAGTCAGGAGATGGTCGAGGAGAAGTCTCTTGCTTTTCTTCCTTGCTTCATTCTCTTCTCTTCTTGCTTGGGCCTCCTTTTTTCCATCCTTTGGGATCCTCTTCTATGAGAAATGAGGGGTATATTTATAGTTTTCTAAGAGTTGCATGACCAGTAAATAATATGAAGATCAAGGGTATATTGTAAGTGGTTTGAATGGACGACCGATATTGAATCCTTTGATCATAGACTATTTATTAGGCATTTGAATGCCTTAATGATATCAAAATTTTACGATATTGGGCTTGTTGGATTCGTCTCGCCAAGCCACTCAATTCGATTATAAGCATGTCATGTTTGGAAACTGTTGATAATCGAAATTTGTGGTTTGAACCTTCTTAATGTGCTTCGGGCCTTTGATTTGGACCAATTTGAGCTCGGATTGGGTCGAATTTGATGTCGTTGTGTTCGTATTTCTGAGACTTTCAGTTCGACCATAAGTTTGCTTAAACCGGAGTTCAGATGGTCCCGAATTTAATTTTTGAAGTTTTTAACTTAGTTTTGCTTCGAGATTCGCGCTCGATCAACATAATTTTTTTATGATATATCAGCGTCTTATGTGATATTTTTCAATATTAAAAAAAAAGTAGAAATAGACTGTCAAACAGGCATAGCTATTTTAAAATTAAAAATAAAAACACATAATCAAACATGCTGTAATGGTTTTAATAATTAGTACCTAATGTGATAACTTAGGTACTTAAAATAATAGATAAATCTTATAATTATATAATATTTTAGTATACTTTATTTCTAAATTAAATGTCTGTCATTTTGGCTTCTTATTCATATTTAATATTTAAAGTACTTCTTCCCATTTGAGTGTTCTCCGGTAGGTTTTTATATTAGCTTATCTGCTCAAAAGTAATTTAAAAATTCTCTTTTGAAATTTATATTCTATTAATGGAATTAAATGATTTTATTTGTTTTAAAAATTGTCTATTGCTATTGAGATTTAGGCTTCCTTTGGAAAAATTTTAGTACTGTTTCTTAAAGTAATTTTTTAGTATAAAAAATTACTTTAAGAAGCAGTAATAAACCCGTCCAAAATGCAATTTTAGGCTTTGTTTCGAACAACTTTTTTATTACTTTTTAAAGCAGCTTTTTAGTAAAAAAAAATTATTTAGGACAGCTTTCTCAATACTTTGCTTTTCAAACTCAGCCATAATTTATATTTGACTACTATTGTTTTGATATTTTGAAGAAATTCTTGTTCAATTTTTTTTTTTTCTACAATAAAGTTATAACCACCTTTATAAAAAACTGTAACAATCCAAATAAATCTTTAGAGCTTATTATGTTTGTTCTTTTTTTTAATTTTATTTAGCACAAAGATAATTTAATATAAATTTCTATTATTAATTTATTTTGATTTATTACATCAAATATTAATGGATAATCATCATAAAATAAACAAAATATGCAATATTACAATCCATATTTAGATTAGAATATGTTTCTAAGCATATAATTAGGTTTAGCTGTCTGGCAAGAATTGTGTAATTAATGAGAAAAAATATTTATTCAAATCCTCTTCAATTATCATTAAAATTAGAATAATAAAATAAGCAAAATAATCTTAAGCATTTAAGAGTCCATCTAGGTAATTGTTGAATTCAAATTTATTCATGAGAGACGCATTGAGTTTATTGGCAAGACTAAGGCTTCGTTTGGGACGGTTTTTTTAGTGCTTTTTAAAATGGAGTTTTAGTACAAAAATTCAAAATTTTGAACTAGAACTCCGTTTTAAAAAGCAGTAAAAAAGCCGTCCCAAACGAAGCCTAAGGCTTCGTTTGGGATAGTTTTTTTACTGCTTCTTAAAGCAGGTTTTTAGTATAAAAATTAAAAATTTTGTACTAAAAAACTGCTTTAAAAAGTAGGAAGAAAGCCGTCTCAAACAAAGCCTAAATAGGATGATGGGCAGAGAAAAGAAATATAGCAAATAAGAAGCTGTAGTTGCTGAGAAAAGGTTCAAAAAATCTTCCTAACACTTTTGTTTATAGGGTTGAGAAGGCTATAAAAAGACGGCACCTTAAAAATAATAAAATAGTGCAATACTTGATCATTACAAATATGTGGATTAACTAGGAGATACATATTATTTCATATCTAATGTTGAGAAGTAAAGTTATGTGGCGAACATAAACATGAAAAAGAAATCAACAAAAGAAGTATATCAGGATTTAACGTAGAAAATTTTGATAAAAAAAATTAAATTTATTGAGCCACACCACATCATGAAATTCACTATGAAAAATTAGGAGAAATGGTACATCTCTCTCACTCTCTTCACTCTTACACCATTCTCTAATAAAATAACAAGAGACAACTAAACTTTTAAAGGGACGCAACCTTCAAGTTAAATATAAAAAATGAGAAAGAGAATTGTCCAGTCTGACTTACAGAGCCATGGCCCTGAGTTTGGAGTGTTACGGCGCTTTGCACTTTGTCTCCAACCTGACTGGAAGAGCCAAAGCACTGGTGTTTGGAGCATCGCAACGCTCTGCTCTTTGTCTCCAAATTAGTACTAGTATACAACGGCATAGCGATGTATGGTTGTACAAGAAAAAAACAATTTTAGGGGGCAATGCCACTAAACCCAAAGAAGGGGGAGGCCTCCTGGCAAGTTTGACAGGCTAAATTGAGGTTTAAGTAAATAGTACAACCAGATTGATTGATACAAATAGATTCCACACAGAACTAACATCTAATGTGCCTTGAGTCTTGGTGAATGCTTCTGGTGAGTGCCTTCGAAGTGTTTATGATAAGTGCCTTTAGTGATTGACTTTGGCAATAATCTTTAGTGAGCACTTCCTAGATCAAGGCATCGATTGAATGGGGTGTATTCATTGCGATTGGGTCTATATAGGTGAGCATCTCTTTCTAATAGGATGAGCAATCATTTGGTGGAGGCAAGTTCCTCAAAGAAGATCGTCTTAAACAAGCGAATTCTTTTTGGACAATCATCTTGGTTAGGCGAAAACCATCTCGGGTCAAGATTTGCTAAAGTGAATTCTTCACTTGAAATTATTGGGGCTTGTGTTTTTTTTAACATTTTATTGGATTAATGAGCTTAAATTTTTGTAATTTTATGCTCATTGAATTTGCCTCATTAAACACTCATAGTGATTATAATCATATAAAATTTTGAGGTAGTTTGGTCTCTCAAAAGGTCATGCGAAGCTTTCAATTATATTTTTGAGTGCTTGATTTAGGCTCATTTAGATTCAGCCTACGATAATCTTAGAATTTCAGCTCATTGAGACCTTTTTTTTGTCAGTTTAGGTTTACTAAATTGTTTAGCAATCGATTTAAATACTTTGAGATATAAATAATGCATCAAGATACATGGTTGATACATCAAAAATGAGTTCTATAATCAGATTTATTAGAATGTATATCATGTAAAGATATAGATCAACTTAAGAAAAAATCAATAATAATAAGCAATAATAAAAATATTTTTTTCCTTAAATATTTTACTAATGCAGCCACCTTCAATGAACCCTAAGATAAGTTGAAGGCTGTGATTTACTAAGGGGTATGTTGTGATGCCCCAAGATCAAACTTGGAAAGAATGTCAATCAATTACTCAAACAATTTACCAGAGTTATCTAAAACCTTCAATTAAGCAGTCTATCAAACATCTATAAAATTTAAAACATCAATATACAAGTCGATTCATATCTCACAGTGATTTACTAATGGGTATGTGGCGCAAGATCTTAAGCTTTCTGAAGGTAGAACTAAGAGATCTAAAACTCCTGTTTTGTAGGCCTATATTATCTACCTTTTAGCATTCATTAGTTATTTATATTATGAGCATTTTCATGGTTCAGACAGTTTATCTATAAAATAGGTACACAATCTATAAACTATGACAAAAGAGAAAATGTGCAAGAAATGACTTCATACTTAGAGTTTATAAGATTAAAATAGCCAAATAAGAAACATCAATGCAAAACATAACCAATAAACACTTCATTTAAATACATTTAAATGGCTATCATAATTGACATAACAAAGCATAACAATAATTGAAATTATAATTTAAAAAACTCTTTAAAATTTTAATAAAAGTATTTGTTTCCTAAAATTTATTGAGTTGTGACTTAGGTATGAAACATAAAAGAATTAACTCAATCCAAAAGTAACTACTAACTAACATTACACTCAAAATAAAATATTTAGGGATTTAGAAAATATTGATATTAGAAATTTAAAAAAATCAAAATAAATTTAAAATGAATACTTAAATTATATTAGCAAGACATTTCCCATTTTCCATATTTATCATTTTCTAGTTTAAAAAAAAATAATAATAATTGTAATGCTTTGTTGCGGGCTAAAATATACGTGACGATAAAGTTAGAAATTTTCGTCTTAGCGTTATACGAATACCCAGCAAACAAATAGAATAAATGATAAAACACCAAAACTTTTATGTGGAAAAGGAAAAAAACCACAAGGTCATGCCCAGTTGAAATGATTTCACTAGTATTTGAGTAAATTACATGTGTCTGATTCATCCTTGAAATTGAGGACAACCATATTACAATAGTCAACAGTCGGATTAAAATCTAAAGGTCGGGCGAAAGTCCATAGTCAATCTGTGATCGGGCAGAAGTCCATAGTCAATCCGTGATCAGGCAGAAATCTAGTGTCAATTGGCGGTCGAGCGGAAGTCCGGCGTCAATCGGTAGCCGTGCAAAAGTTTGGCGACAGTCGGTGGCCGGGCTAAAGTAAGACGGTGGTTGAGGAGGAGTCTGGTGGCAAGAGAACTCTATCTCTTCCTTCTCTTCTTGCTTGAGTCCGCTTCCATAAGAAATGAAGGGTCTATGTATAGTTTTCTGAGAGTGACATGACCAGTAAATAGAAGGAAGATCAAGGATAAGTTGGGGGTGGTTTTAATGGACGACATATATTAATTCCCTTGATCGTGGACCGTTTATTTGCTATTGAAATGTCTTAATGATATCAGAATTCAGCAATCTTGGGTTTGTTGGATTCGTTTCGTCGAGCCGCTCGATTCGATTATAAGCATGTCACATTTGAAAACCATTTCATAATCCAAATTATAGTTTGAACCTTTCAAATGTGCTTTAGGTCTTTGATTTGTATTCATTTGGGCTCGAATTGAGTTGAATTTGGTGTCGTTAAGTTCATATTTTTGAGACATTCAGCTCGACTGTAAGTTTGCTAAAATCAGAGTTCAGATGGTCCCGGATTTAATTTTTAAAGTTTCCAACTTGATTTTGCTTTGAGATTTGTGCACAATCAAGATAATTTTTTTGATGATATATCAAGCTTCATTTGGGACAGCTCTTTTAATGTTGTGCATTTTAGACTACAACCATAGTTTTTATTTGACCAATGTTTTTCCACTGATTTAAAAAAAATATGTTCGGAAGCTGTTTTTTATAGTAGCTTTCAAAAGGTTACTTATACTATAACAATTTTATAACCACATCTGTAAAAAGTTTAGCCATTCTAAACGAGCCCTAAGGCTTCATTTAGAACGGCTTTTTTACTGTTTTGTAAAGTTGTTGCATAAATTTACCTTCTTAAAGGTGCATAAAACAGCTTCCTAATAAAAAATATTTAAAAATAACGAAAAAATAATAATCAAATAGAAATTATGATTATAACTTGAAAAACAAAATAATAAAAAAAATTGTCTGAAATAAAACCTTAGCATATCATAAGAGAGTACCCAACTCTTTTAAAATAGCTCTCATAATTAGATAAAATAATGCATTGATTTGTTGAATTTGTATCAATATTTGTGTAATTTATTTTGCCAAAAAATTGATAAGATAGAGTTGTTTCTTATTTGTATTTTTTGCAATAAAGTATTTTGTCTTTAAAATATAATAATAATAATAAGTAGATAATGTTTTACCATTTTAAAAATAAAAAATTAAAAAAAATGAAGCGAAAAAGACTACAAACTTTAGAGAGTACTTATTAGAAGGACAAAGGCCAGCTTCCGTTGACGCAATGGCGCTTTAGGGATCGCGAGCTGCGAACCCGACATTTGCCCGAACACCAAAAAAAAAAAACATAAAAGATTTAAAATTTGCGACTTGCGAGAGCGTGTCTTTACGTCACCTGTGGGGGGTAAGCATTAGTTCTCACGGATTTCGTCGCCTCTTGAAATTCTATTTAAGAAGCAATGTTGAGACATTCGCCTACCCTGCTTGTGCTACCGGATTTCCTCCACGAAAAAGGAGTTCTTTTGGTCGAAAACTTATTACAAGAATCTTCATGGAGGAGGCTCAGGGTATGTATGTATTTTGGTCAATTTGATCCATTTCTTACTATTTTCTTTGATGCCTTCCGCCTCTGCATTGCTGATTTTATAATTTCCCTCTTTTATTTTACTTCTCTCCAGCTTAAAGTTCCAATTTTGTTAGAAAGTCACTAGAGTTTTAATGTTCTTCATTGATTATTTATTTATACTTTGCATTTCGGTGTCCCTTAGGCGATTCGTTAATCTATCATTGTATGCATTTCATTTATATATATATTAGGTTGCGTTCTTTTTCTTTTTCTTACGCTTAAGTTTGAAGATGTGATTGTAGATTTCAAACTCCTTTCCTTCCTCTTATTCGTATTCTTCAAGTTGATTGTAAATTACTGCTTCTTGTTCTTCATATGCCTATTCTTAGAATTGATTAGAACTTATTGACTTTTCAATCTGATTTGGACTTCAATATGGAATCCAAGTTTTCTTCTTTTTCATGAGATTTTATTAGCATGGAAGGGAATTTGTTCATATTCTCTGTTCTATCTTCTCCGGATTGAATTTTTTGTTTGCAAAATGATTGATTAATGAATAGTATATGCTGCATTTTCTCAAATTCCATTATGATTTCTTGGTATCAGTTGTTGAAACTATGGATGGGACCATTGCTGTGGCTTCTTCTTTCCCTGGTCATCAAGAAGGTATAGATGGCCTATTTCTTTTTGTGTTCACTTTGAACTTTAAAACAATCAAAGTAAATGTTTTATCTTTTTTTTTTTTACCAAGCAATCTTGAATAAAGATCACAAGTTCTTATCAAAAGCAATTGAGGAGGCATATCATGGGGTTGATTGTGGTGATGGAGGCCCTTTTGGTGCAGTTGTTGTTTGTAATGATCAAGTAGTGGTGAGCTGCCATAACATGGTACTGAGGAAAATAGATCCTACAGCCCATGCTGAAGTAACTGCAATAAGGGAGGTAGGTCTATTTCTATCCACTGCACTTGTTTTTTCTCCTGTAGTTGTAATGTTTCTGTACAATTAGTTTATTTGTTTAATGGCCTACTTGATTTATCATTTTCCTTCCAGCTGTGTATCATTGCACATATCATGATAGTACTTTAGCTGCCTCTTATTTGTCATTTGAGGCACGCTTTATTTATCTTTTAGAAGTTAAGAATTTTTCAGTATGTTCATTGAACTTGAACTGGGCAACCACCGTTGCTTAGCTTGGTTGGTGGACGAGTACGGTTGGGAACCTCCCAACCGGTGCTCGATTCCCCTCGAGCGGCAGGGCCTCTTAAGTGGGGCCCAATCAAGTGCGGGTCAGAAGGTTTCTGGGATTGGTGTCTACACTAGGTCAGCCAATGATTAGTCATGCCATCAAGCGCCCTTTTAGGGGTGGCAGCGGGTGGATATCAACAACAACAACAACAACATCAAGCCTTTGTCCCACTATGTGGGGTCAGCTACATGAATCCTTTTTCGTTATTGTGTCTGGTTAAAAGTCAAATTCTCATTTAAATCTAATAAAGAACGATCATTTCTAATATTTTCTAACAAGGTCTTTTTAGGTCTACCTCTACCTTTCTTAACATAAGACGTATCTAATACCTCAACTTTCCTAACTGGGTCATCGAAAGACCTCCGTTTAATGTGACCAAACCATCTAAGGTGACTCTCTCTAATCTTATCTTCCACTGGAGTTGAGTGTTCCAGAGATGAGGATGCTTAGGTCGATGAGTTGCTTGACCCTTAAAGATAAGACCCGTTCCCAAAATAAATAAATAAACTTGAACTGGGCATAGAGTCACTAGGTCAATGATTAATTGCTAGGTAAAACGGATCAATACATGGGTTACTCAAAATTTTCATATAAATTTAATATAGGAGTGTGTGAATTCTATTTTATCTGCATTTATATACTAAAATAAGTGTGTACAGCGGAATTTATGACTTACAAAAATTTTTTTTTTTTGGGGAATATTTTGGGCCTTAACCCATATCATTGAATAATGAAAGAAATACAAAGGGAAAGAAAATCATATGCCAACACATAAAAACATGTTGCAAATGGCAAAACCCTATCAGCCAAAGCTGTTGAACAAAATAAAGCAAACAAAAAAGGAATAAAATTGCAACAAAAGCAAAAGGACTCAGGATGCAAATTCCTGAAAATCACGAAGGCATCAAAATTCATCTAAAGAGATGATAAGAGTTCCCCTGATTGTGCGGTTTTTTTTTTATTATCATTATGAATTCTATCCATATGAATTCTATCCATATTTATCTTTTTTAATATTGTTGTGCGGTTTTTTTTTTCCACAAGCTAGAACATGTGGATATTATTTGGCATTATATAATGATATGCACAGATGTCCTCTGAGTATAATATAGGAGTTTGACAGTTGTATTCATCTCTTGTATAGCTGTTTTCTCATATATTATATTGAGCTGTTACTCAGCCTTTCCATTTTTTATGGCCTCTTATCAATTATCTTTTCACAATCTCTTTTCAGGGGAATAATAATTCCAAGATATCTGACAAAATTTTCAGCCATGGTGGGTCTATTATTTAATAAAAAAATCAAACTCTTTCTAGTATAAGATATGTTAACTATCCAAGCAATCTTGTAATACTTATCCAAATCAATCTTATAAATCATCTCGCTTTTTCTAAGATGCATAATGATATAAGAGTATCAACTGAAGAACCTATGAAGATGTTGTGTGATAACAGAAGCTGGCATAAGCATTGCAAAGGATCTTGTTTAATATGATAAAAAAAAATATGTTGAGATTGATTGTCATTTCATAAAATAAAAAACAAAAAAATTACTTCTGACCGAATGAAGTTCCTAGGATTATATTTTGTTTGGTATGTTAAAATTGTTTTCTGACCAAAGTATTTTAGTAACATATACCTTACTAATTAATAATTTCACCATATATGAAACTAAATCACTTACCGTTTAAAGACCATTAATATAATAGTATATAGTTGTGGTTATTGGTGAAGTGCTTCTAACATTAGGTAGTATTTTAGAATTCTAAGTTGGATTATCTTAATACTATGCTTTTTTTTTTATATCTGACAGCTGATGAGGCCTTTTATGACAGGCTTGTAAAAAACTTGGAAAACTCGAGCTTGGAGATTGTGAAATATATACATCCTGTGAGCCCTGTCCAATGTGCTTTGGTGCAATACATCTATCACGAATTAAGGTATTGACCTCTTCAACAATTCTATTTTTGTTTTCTTCAAATATATTCTCCTATTAAGGCTCGTTTGGGATGACTTTCTTACTGTTTCTTAAAACAACTTTTTAGTTCAAAAATTAAAATTTTGATGCTAAAAAGCTGCTTTAAGAAACAGTAAGAAAGCCGTCCCAAACGAAACGAATAAAATGGAGGATTCATACGGAAGAATTGATCACCTGTAAAGTGATTATAGTACTGGACCTTGCTCTCAATTAGAGAAATAAGAGTTTTGAATCCTTTCAAACAAGAATAACCGTTAATATCTTTGATCCAAAATACTAGAAAATTGGTTAGATAGAGTGATGAAGGAACCACAACTAATGCTCAAGCCACGGAAGATCACTCTTTGGAAGCCCTGAGTGTCAAGACAAAGATATAGACATCTTTCAAATATCTGAAACTTAAGCTCGTCCAAGATGTTAATAATATTGGCCTTTGAACAAGAACATTTTCAACTTCTTATGTGGTCTATTTCATTGATGCAGAGGCTGGTATATGGAGCCAAAGCAGAGGCTGCAATTGCTATTGGCTTCGATAATTTTATTGCTGACGCGTTGAGAGGTACTGGGTTCTACCAGAAGGCCAGCCTTGAGATCAAGCAAGCTGATGCGAATGGAGCTGTTATTGCTGAGCAAGTGTTTGAGAAAACAAAGGAGAAGTTTCAGATGTACTGAATAGTGAACGAAATGAATGTAATCTGATTAAATTGTTTTGGACTTTCTGAATGTATTCTCATGCTAAAAACCATTTCTCCATTCAATCTTAAATCCTTTTGGTTTCAAAGAATAAACTAAGCTGCTTGGTTCCTCTGGGTTGCAATTACAATTTCTTCGCAATCTAATTTGTTCATTGATGCGCAGGATAATGTTTAGATATACCCGCATTACTAAGCATATAAAATTTCTATTGTGCAAAGACTTTGATCTAAATCAATTGAGCTTTCAGCCATTGTTGCCAGGAATGTTTTCTTGCAGCTGTTTCTTAGAAGTCAACAGAGAATTCTTCCCTGAACGTAACATTGGGCAAGATATAAAGTGATCGTCTCAGCTTTAGTGAGAGGTTCTTGCATTTTCAAGATACAGCCATGGACAATCATATAAATTGGTAATATCCATTCCCTTCGTTCATTTTCATTTTTCATTTTTAAAAGAATATGATAATTAGTCCATGAAATCCTTCATTGGAGCTTTAACTAATTGAGAAATTATTACATGCGTAGACTGGACACAGACAACCATTCGGATTGTCTCTTTGAACTAAAAAGCACAGTGAGCTACGCTTTTACTGTTCATCATTGCGCTTTTACTATTCACAGAAATAAAACCGAACGGTTCTCTGTATCCGGTCTCCGCACGTAATAATCTCTCTAACTAATTAAGAAGTTAGTCTTGTTGGCAACTATCAAATCAATCATTTTGATTTCAAACATATAGTGATCAAATTATTTAAGGATTTTGATTACTCTTATCTTTGGCATAGACATTAATGTCATAGGGGTGCTTTAATGAAGATTTTAAAGTGATCTTGTTTTTGCGGATGTTATGCAGGTCGCTCATATTTGAAGCTCATTAATGAGGATTATGTTCTATTTCATCGATCACTATGCTTTTTTTTTACTAGAAGAATTTTTAGAAAATCATTTTAGATCAATAGAGACATCATTAATACATCGAAACTATTTTGTGCTAGAATTTTCAATAAGATACACTCTTGGTTCCGGTGATAATGGCTATCATCAAGAGTTTATTTTCATGAATCTTCATACTTTTTTGCACCCATTTGGCCACTTCAAGGATGGTTGTTATTAGCTACAGCTTAACTTCAAAAAATCAAGGAAGGCTTTGTTGTCTTGTTGACTTCAAAAGAACTTGAGGGGAACAAAATTATGAGAAGTTTTATTGATGAACAAATGCTTCATGCCCCAAATGTTACTGATAGTTATTTAAATACCAACTTAGGTGAACCTCTTATTAATACTGATGTGATCAAGATGCTTCATATCCAACTTTTGAACAATTAGAATTTTTTCCTAATTAGAAATTATTACGTGCAGAGATCGGACACAGAAAATCATTCGGTTTTATCTCTGTGAACAGTAATTGCACTTTTATTATGCACAAAGACAAAACTGAACTGACTTCTATCTGGTCTCCACATGTAATAACTTCTCCTCTATTTGACACTTCTGATGATTGGATCACTCACATTATTAACCCTTAAACTAAAAGTATAATATTAAACCCTAGGATTAAGGCTTCATTTGAGATGGCTTTCTTTCTGCTTTTTTAAAATAGCTTTTTAATGCAAAATTAAAAAAAATTTGTACTAGAAATGTGATGAGGACATCGATCAAACGTTCAAGCATGTGTATCGCCGGAAGAATCGCAACTCAACGGCCACGATTCAGAGTTTATATTTTTAGATTTATTTATGCATTCTTAGTTTCTTTATGTATTCCTATTGTACCCCTACTATAAGTTGAGTCATGATGTAGCCCCGAGGGCAATTTAGTCTTTGTTTCTTCTTTATGTTGAGACCTATATATAGGTCCTTGCTATTGTAATATGAGTTAATGAATATTTGAATGAAAATTGTGTTTTGTTTCTACTTCTTCTTGCATGAGAGCTAGAGAAGGGAGAGAGCTCAAAGGGAGCATTTGCAAGACCCACCAGTCATTGGAAGAGTCCACGACTTGTGGTTAAGTTTGTTCTATCTTATTTGTGTTTTCCCCTCATCCTCACGTAACCCAAATCCTCATCCCATTATCCTCAATCCAAGCCCTAATTTCATCCCGCCTAACACCAAAGGGATCCAACCCATCGGCCTTCCCTTTGGCCGACGGCCACCCCTCCTCCACCACCTCTTCCACAACCCACCCGCCGGCCCCTTCCCCCATTTCTGCACTCGTTCAAATTTTAAAATTTAAAATTGATTGAGTTTCAAAATTTCCAAATTTGTCAAAAGCCAAATTAGAAAAGTTTTCAAATCCAAGTCAATTTTAAATTCAAATTGAATTGGACCTCTTAACAAAACTTCCTAGTGCGGATGTGCTAGTTTGGAAGGTTCATAAATCGCTCCCACCTCATCCCCTCCCCCTCTTGAACCCGCCGGCCCTATGAGGCTCTCCCCTCATTGATTGCTACATTAAATCCCCCCCTTCCCATTTGAAATTAAAACTTGATTTCAAATAATTCTCCCTCCAAATTTTACAAATCCTGAAATTAAATTCAATATTTGTTTTAAAACCCCCTCCCTCTCCCTCTACAAACAGTCAGCCCCTCATTGGCTTCCCCTCCCTAACTCCACCATTCAATGCATTAATGCCTTTGATTTGAAATTCAAAATTCAAATCAATTCCTTCCCAATCTAATCAAATCTGAAATTAAAATTCAGATTTTGATTAATCCCCTAAACACCCCACTAAACCTAATTTCTCCAAACCCTAGCCCATCTCCCCTTGCACCCACCGGCTTCCCCCTTTCCCCTTGGGAATCCCGCCGCCCCTCTCCCCTCCCTCTTCCTTCCTCGCGAACCACAAGTGCGCTCCCTCACCATTTCATATTTCCCCTCTTCTCATTGGTGTTCTCTCAACAATGACAAGAATACATGGTGGATCCCGAACTTGAAGACGGACTTGTGTTCGACGTCTACGGGAACATCCACATTCTACGATCCCCGTTCTTCGACGTGGGATTTGACCACGATGACACCGTTGGAGATTACTTGATCGAATTCTCCCCACCCTTGTGCACGTCGTCGACATACAATTTTCAGACTACGATTGGATCATCGTCGGTCACCCACCTCCCTCCTCTCCACCGGCTACCTCTCCACCAACGAAGATCTTCGGCATCGTCTTCCTAGTGGTGATCTCGATTCTAGCATGCAAAATCTTCTCTTGCCTAAGCCTAGTGTAGTTGAGTGAACAATCCCCGAGGTGAAACTCTCATTATTAAATTGTGGATTGTTGTTTAATAGCTCTTAGCTTTGCTACTATTTTTGTTTATCTACAAGGATTGGTTAATCTACATGTGCTCCTTCGCCTAAGCAAGTTGAAAACCAAGAATCTTTATTGAATTGCCTTGTTATCACAATAAGTTATTAAGTGGAATTATTTTGCCAATTTATTCTCAAATTCCTTAATGAGCTCCTGTGTATTTGGTTTCACATCAAAAGGTGCTTTAAGAAACAGAAAGAAAGCCGTGCCAAATGAAGCCTAAGTCTTTAATTTTGAATTTGAAGAACAATGCTAAGCTCAAAGCCAAGAAACATCTTAAACATATTCTCAAAATTTACAAGCTCAATCTTATTGTTATTATTGAAGCCACTCTGATTATGTACAAACAATTTTTCTACAAAGATATTTTTTTGGCTTTAATGGGGCTATTGGTGACACTAATAATAAAATCTAGATTTTTATGAAAATACCCACTTGTTTGTAACCTAATTAATGATTTTGAACAAGTTCTTCATAGCCAAATTTGTTTCATTAATTTTGAAGTTTGTACCTCTTTTTTATAAGTCAAAATTTTAGAGTTGGTAAATGTACCCTTCTTTGACTTGTTAGTGCTGATTTTAAGAGGTGCTTACTAACAATAAATGACTTGATCAATATTCTAGAAAGAGATTATCTTCAATCACAAGAAGGATTCTTCGGCTAGCTCTAATGAATTCATTTCTAGTTTTACTAATCATATCGACAAATCATTGAAAAAAATGCTTATATTAACGGTCAAAGAAAATTTATTTTTGAGCCTCTCTCCCAAATACTTTTCTTTTAACATCATTGTCTTCATAAATAATAATAATAATAATAATAATAATCCTACAAATTGGAATGAATACATACTTACATAAATCTATGCAATATTATTAACAAAATATTTCTAAAATTATGGCAAATATCATCAACTCTCAACTCAGGAAGAGTATTCACCTAATCAAAGTGGTCGTTTCAAAGGTAGGAATAATATTTTGGCAGGAAAAAAAAAATTATTGTATTAATCTTAACTAAGGGGAGGCCTCCAAGTTAAACATGACTAAAATTTATGACATAATTCAATGGTCATTTCTTAAGGTTATCTCTGGCGCATCGCGAACGCCGAAAACGGGATTTGAGATTTCCTAACTTTTAAAGAACATTTATACCTTTCACGAGGGGTCAACGATGGCGATGATGATGAAAATGAACAAATATTGAGACGCCAGAAACTTTCTTCTTCTTCTTCTTTTCTTTTTTGAATTTTTGTGTCCTTTTTCTTTCATTTTTTTAATAATAACAATAACAACAATAATAATAACTATTATTAGTGTTACAATCAATATTTATAATAATTATAATTATTATCATAATTAATTAATTAATATTTATAAATCTCCATTTACTTTGCATAATAAGCCCTTTGGATTCCCTTTTCCAAATAGAGTAGTAAGAAATAGAGTTTTGTTTACAAAGATCTCTTATCTAAAATTTTTAGGAAGTTGTCTCATTGGGAGCACTCTCTTCTATCTCCAAGGGATAAATTGGCTCTCTTCAAGTAGGCAAATTATTGCATCCGGTCACCGGATGCGGAGATAGGTCCGAATATTGATAAAATATTATTTTAAATTAAAGCGTAGTCAAAACGCATGTGACATGGCATGTTTTTATTGGATGTCCGAATCTATTCTGCGCGTCCGATGACCGGATGCAATAATTGCATCCACATGTTTTGTCCATTGTTCTTGCTTATATAATTGAAGCCTGGGCCCTCCTAATTCTATTGGTAACAAAATTCATTGGATTAGTTCAAAAAGAGAAGAAAAAAAAATATATATATACTAATTTATGTATTCATTTTAAATCATTATATTAACAAACATCCTTCTATAATATTTTTTTTTTAAAGGGGTTTCCTTCTTATTTGAAATAGACTATTTAATATCAAACATGAAGCTAAATCTCATGGCTATTGGAGAGCTAAAGAATGAATTTTTTTTTCATTTTTATTTGATCATTGGCTAGAGAAGCTTAAAGTTTTATTTGGAATAATTTTCTTATTATTTTCTAAAATAGTTTGTTAGTATAAAATTTCTTTAAAAAAATAAAAAAAATAACAGCCAAAAGCTTAGAGCCTACTTCGAACATCTTCTCATTGCTTGGCTTTGCAAATAATATCTATAATATTATTTGGCTAGCTTTTTTTTGCTACTTTTTCGTTAATTTTTTTTGAGTAATTAAGTTATTTTTCTTACAATAATTGCATAATCAACTTTATAAATGTTACATTCATCTCTGACTGTCACCAAAAATCGTCCTGATCATGCACGAATCTCAAGGAGTATTCAAGTTGGAAACTTTCAAAATTAAATTCGGGACCATATGAATTTCAATTTCAGCAAAATTATAGTCAAACTAAACGTCTCAACAATACAAACCCAAAAATATCAAAATAAATCCAATACGAGCGCAAATAAGTCCAAATCGGGGGCCTGAACCACATTTGGAAGGTTCAAAGCATTATTTGGATTACAAAATGATATTCAAATATGACATGTTTATAGTCAAATCAAGCGGCTCGACAAAATGAATCCAACGAGCCCAAGATCGCTGAATTCTGTCATTGTTACAACACTTAAATGGTTGAAAAGTGCTTGATGATTGGGGGAATCAATATAAGTCATCCGATTGCGCACTGCCCCAAATCTTCTCTATATTTACGGGAAGTGCCACTCATTAAAATCTATAAATAGACTCACACTCTTTACATGAGGGAGATAATGGAGCTAGAGATTGGAGAGAGCTCTGCGGCTTCAAGAGTTCTAGCTCCACCGCCAGCGAACCTCCACTCGACCGCCGTCGGACTTTCACCCAGCCTCCGACCGTCGCCGGACTTATGCTCGACCGTGGTCGGACCACCTCCCGATCACTGACCTTCACCTGACTGTCGTCAGACCACCGTCAGGCCGCCCACCGTTGTTGGAATTTCACCCGATCGCCAACCATCGTCGGATTACTGCCCGAGTGTCATCAGACCACCTCCCGGCCGCCGACCACCCCCTCACTTCTGCATGACAGTCGTAGGACCACTGCTCGGCCGCCGACCACATGGACTTTCATCCGACCATCGACCGCAGCCAAACTTTCACTTGGTAGCCGACCTTCGTTGGATTTGTGCCTGACTGCCGACGGACCACCTCCCAGCCGCCAATTGTCGCCAGACTTCCACTCAACCATCGTCGGACCACTGCCAAGTTTCCGACCTCCGCCAGACTTTCACCCGGGTGCCAGCTGATGTTGGACCTCTCGCCGCTGCCGTTGGACCTCCTCCCACGGCCAACCATTGTTGGTCCTCTATCGAGCTGTCAAGTACGGTCCCTCATACTACCATCGTTTGCCGACTACGGTCCCTCAAAATACCAACGCTCATCGAATAAGGTCCCCCAACCATCGACGCCCACCGACTACGGTCCCTTTGACCTTCGTTGCCCACTGACCATAATTCCTCCGACCTCCGTCGTTTACCGACTATGGTCCCTCAGACCACCGTCGCCCACTAGCTTCAGTCCATCCAACCTTTGTGGCACGCTGACTACGATCCCTTTGACCTCCGTAGCATGCAAACTATGGTCCTTCCCACCTCTGTCGTCCTACCAACCAAATGAACATGCCTTATTTCTCTTGTGAATGGCTCCCTTATAATTAGATTCTTTCAACCCTAACTATGTAATATGGCCTATATGATACAATGAGCCAAGACCTTTCCCCGAAGGAAGGGCAACATTTTTAATCGACTACAAATACTAACGGAATCATTTCAACGAGGCGAGAACCTTGCAATTTTTTTCCTTTTTAGAGTTTTCCACGTAAAAAAAACTTGGTCAATTATAACTCTCGCACCCCTTCGCTTTATATGTTTGTGTGCTGGATTTTCGTACAAAACTAAGATGTTAGATTTTATCTCTCTCTAGCGCCGCGAATGTTCCAGTCCACAACAATTACAAACACTCTTATTAATTAATGAATATTCGAAAGACAATTAAACCATTTGTATTTCACAAATTTTGCTTGTAGATAATGGGATTAATTCCATCTTTAGCATCCTTTAAAATAAAATAACAAAGATGCAACATTTTGAAATAATTATGCTAATCCTATTTTCTCCCTTAATAAAATTAGTATGGCTCAACACCATCGTGGCATTACTATAAATCATTCTGTCAACATAATTTTCTATTATTTTCAAGTTTTGCAGAGATTGCTCTTCCATAAAAATCGAAATATGCGTTCCATCACAGTACTGGCACACCCCCTGCTTCATTAGGATTACTTTAATCCATGCGTTACTTGAAACATAAAATCCCGTTAAAAAAAGTAGCCTTTTTACAGGCTTAACAACAACAATCATTTCTTATTTATATAATTTTATAAAGGATTTACTCGTGTACATATCCCTCTCCTCATCAAAAAAAAATTCGAATCTTCGAGCATTTTAAGAAGAGAGAACCAAGAAAAGAAGACAAATTTCTCCAAAAGGCCTCACCTTTTTTCCGACTAAGATAAAGAAAATTCTTCCACCAATCACTCCATACAATTTCTTCTCAGAGCTGTGTAAGAGGACGACGAGCTTACGAAGGATTCAGCTCCCCATCGACTTAAGCTTCTCCAACGAAGACCTAACCAACTCCTCCACAAGCTCCATCCTCTTCAAGTAAAGCTCCAGCTCCAGAATCCGCTGCCGCCGCCACCTCTCGTCCTTCTCCACCGACACCGCAATCGGAGGTGCCGCAGTCACTCCAGCCACGGCGAACTGCACCAGTTCCTTGAACAACGGCGCCAGGCAGATCCTGACTGCCTCCTCCTCAACACTCGGCCCCGCCGCCGCTGCCGCCGATGCAATTGCCTCAGCTTTAGCAGGAGGCGGTACAGATCCTCCTTCCTCAGCCGGCGATGGCGGCAAAGCTGACGCGGATGAGACCAAAGTCACCGGAACGAGCGCTTCCTCTGATCCAGCGACGTCGCCGCTCCGATCTTCCTGGTTTGTTCGATTCTTCGGCTTGCGGTAAAACGTGGAGCTCCAGATGTTACGTGAGATCTCGAAGGTAGCTCGGTCGTGAGGGCTCTTAAAGACGAATCCCCGGCCGGATCCCATCTTGGCGGCGGCGTTGCGGTACTTCTTTTTGAGACGACGCAGCTTCTCCGCGATCTGGTTCTTATTGAAATCGAACTGCAACCGCGGCCGGATCGCTTCGAAGAAGGGCCCCGTGTCGTGCTGGTAGTTGGCATGCGTCGTCCCTCTCTTCGACGTGAACTCCAAGAATCCCTGCAAGACCTTCATCTCATCTGCGTGAGTCCACAGCTTCTGGAACATCCGCCGCGACTCTTCCCCTCCGCTGGAGTTGGGGATTTGCCGCTGGATGTGGTCGCTGCTGCCGATCATTTCCTCGCTGTCGGTGACTTCGTCGTCTCCGGCGGCGGGATCGTCCTCTCCGGCCGAAGTCATGGATGTGGTGCGGGATTAGGGTTTGGGTTCTTTGGAATTTGGTTCTTATTTAGGGTTAGGGTGAGGGATTTGGTTGAAGTTGTTCGGTTTTGGCCTGGGGAGATTAGGAAAAGGGGCTCGGTCGCTGGGAGGATTATTCATGTTAGATTTTTGTGCGGGCAGTCGCTTGGCGGAGATTTTTGTGCGGGTTAGTTGGATTATGATCGTCGGATTTGGTCATATGTGTATCTAACGGTTGGATTCGGAGGCTATTTTGGTCAAGTTGATGCACGGTGGACCGATCTGGACCGTTGAAGGAGTAAACGCAGACGACTCTATCAACCGTGAAGGAAAATCGAATGATTTTAATTTAATTCTGATAATTCTAGTTCAGCTTCGGTTAAGACTAGTTTAAAATTTATTAATATATTTTAATTTCGATTAATTTCAAATAAAATTTAATTTTCCTCTTAAATTTATAAATTTTGATTCCATTAATTAACAAAAAAAAATAATGTAAATTGAAAATGAAATTGATGACCAATTCAATTTATTGAAATTAAAATTTTAAATAAATTAAAATCAACATCAAAATTGATATTAAAATCTTTCCGTGGAGTGGACTTTCAGTATTTAATTGAACGGAACAACTGAAAACAGGCGAATTAATGGTCAAATTTTACATGGAATGCCTTGATTGGAAATAAAAAAAAATATTAATATTTTAAAATTCAAGCCGGCTGATTTAACAATTCTCTTTATAAATTAAAAGATACATGTGCTATTTAGTTTGTGTATTTGAAATTATTTAGATGAGTATAATTGGAATATAAGTAATTTTTTTTTATATTTAACTTGAAGTAAAATGAATGAAATGTAAAGTTAAATGATGATAGTAGTCGGTATTATTAGTAGTAGCGATGACCAACAATTGTGGAAATGGTAGCAGCCAGTGGTTGCCCTAGTTTCTACCAATGAGAAGCCGATGGTGGTGGCAATGGCAGTAGTGACAGTGACCGCTGGAGTTGATATAGCTAGCTTATGATGATGTAGCTAATGGATATATAGTTAGATAGCCTAATTTCTTCATTTGAGAAAATATATTAATTAATGGAAGCTCTCTCTCAAAAGTTATATAATTAGATGATTATGTAGGAGATGTTGATGATGATGATGTAGCTAATAGATATATAGTTAAATAGTATAATTTCTACATTTTTTCTTTTAAATAAAACCTATGAGTTTAAAACTTGCATAAAAATTTAAGCATAAAAGCTTCGGGGTTTTTTTTTTATTTAATAAGAAATGGTTTATTCGTTTATCTGATAAAGTATTTAAGTAGCATAAATGTTTATGTAAAATTGTTTAGAGTGTAGTATTTCTACTGTAATAACATGTTATTGTATTATAAAATAGAAATAAGCTTGATTATAGGTGGGCTCGTCTTTGGCGGCCCAGGATTATGTTAGATGGGCCTAAAGGTAGCCCACCTACTGGTCAACTATCACGATCTGCTGTCCTTAAGCACCCGGGCCGGGCCAGCCCGTAAATAAACGCGGGCAAGCGTGCAGCTTCCTTCACTGTTCAAAGTTTTAAGGGAAATTGTCAAAAGTTTAAGGGAAATCTCAATAATGTAGGCTTAAGCCGTGTTTGGGATCATTTTTTAAATTTTTTTTGAAGTAGTTTTTAAGGAAAAAATTTAATTTTAAAAGTATTTGTACTAAAAAAACTGTTTTAAAAAATATTAATAAAGCCGCCCCAAGCGAAACCTTACTTAAGATTTTTTTTAAGGACTTTTTAAAATTGTTATAGGAAAAATAATTTTTTAAAATTACCGTAGAAAATAACTTTTTCATACATTTTTTTTTTAAACAACAAAAAAGTAATGAATAAACAAAAATTGTGGTAACGATCTCAAAAACAAAGCATTAAGGAAATTCTCTCAAACAATGCCTATATGATATATTTAAATTTCATGGTTTTTTTTATTTGAAAAAATCTTTTAAAAAAAAACTTATGTGAAGAGTAGGTCGTCTATAAAATTAAAAATATTAAAAAAAAAATTTTGAGGGTGAGCATTTGCCCACCTTAAAGATCACCATGGTGGATCTGCCCATGGTGAGGAGATGAGGATGGATGGGAGCTTCATATAATGAAAAAGTTTTAATTTTTATATTTAAAAGCTGCTTTAAGAAGCATTAAGAAAGCCGTCACAAACGAATCCTATGATAGATAGTGACGGGATCACGTGAGCAGTAGCTCGTGCCTGGGAGATTATGAAGAGTGATATTCAAAGAGAATGTCACAAATCATGTTTTGAAAATTCAACCAATTTATGCGATTAAATACATTCAAAATGAATTATATAAGATTTAAAAAACTCTTTATAAATATCTTTTATATTTCTGTTACACTTCATCAATAACTAAAAAAATAAAGGATAATCTTATATGAAAAGAGATATAATATACATATATTTCATGCTCTTAAGAACTATATATTTTTATGTTTTCTACTAATCATTTAGACAAAGAAAGACCACTTTCATACAGATAGCGAAACAAAAAAAAAAATCTCTTTATTGTAATAGAGAATTTAAAAGAAAAAATGTAACAAGTTTATTTTGTTAGTAAGTAAATAAGTTTCTCTTCAGTCTTCTTATCTTGAGATATCTAAGGATATCTCCAACCAAAAAAATCTATTTTAAGCTTTAAAATACAGTAACAAACATAACAAATAGTAATCATCTACAATCGAACTCTATTTTTAACTCCCAAAAAAAAATATTTTGTATATGTTCTGTATCATCTATTTTTAACACGCAAAATTAGTTTGTGAGTAGTGTTACATCAATATTATCGTCGCACTGTTCGCAGCCAAAATAAAATGTAAAAATACATTTCTATTTGTTGTTCTGGTGGACAGTCGTTAGCGCTGCAAACAGTCGAATGGCATTCGGCTCAAGATGCCCTAAGTACTACTAAGAACTCCATTTTATTATTTTATACACTTGAGCTTCTCAATAGCATTATATTCATTAATTACATATTATTTATTTTATATTAATTAAATAAAACTTTTACTTACCAGAATAGAAAAAAAATACTTGTTTGGAAATTTTTATGCGATGATGATTAAACAAATTAATTAAAGGCATGTGGAAATTATCCAATATACTTGTTTTTTTTTTTTTTTTTTTTTTTTTTTTTTTTTTTTTTTTTTTGTGGACATTTAGGCCATTTAAGTCAAACACACACACAACACATACACATAGACTCGAATCTTGAACCTCTTAATTGTAAGCCAAAGCTCTCAACCAATATGCCAAGGAGAGTTGTGTCCAATATACTTGTTATGCACATACTTTTTATTTATTTATTATTAACAAAACGATAAAATAATCATTTAATTATTATTATTTTCATTAAAAAAATTTATTTTCTCTGACAATGAAAATAAATAAAATAAAAATAAGGAGTGTGGCAAGAAGTCTAAACACCTACTTAGGACTTTAGGTAGCTGTGGACCTAAACTCACTGGAGGTGAGCGTACTTGCCGCTTGCCCAAATTCGAATTTCAAAGCACGCAGATCCGACCGTTGGCCCCGCGAAGAGAGAGAAATGAGAAAGGTGATTGAGTGAAGCTGGCAAACAGGACAAGAAATGGAAAGAGAAACTTGGGATTGAGCTTCTCTTGCTACTTCTGCTGAAAATCCAGAGCTGAAAGACGGAATCATGAGGCGCCATGGCTGGCAACTCCCTCTTCATCCTCTCCAGGTTCAGTAAAAGCTTCTTATCTGAGGCATTTTTTTTTCTTCCTTGGAGTTGGACTGTTTCCGATTGCAAGGTTTCTTCAAACTTGATTTCAGTTTGTTGATTTCTGATATTTTTGTTTGGAATCATATTATTTTTATAAAACACAAAATCCTCAAGATGCCTTTATGATTCATTCACAAAACAAATTGAGTTTGAATGTTTGTGCATTTTCACATTCCCCGGGTTACTTAAAGAACGAAATAGTGTCTGTGTATTCTGTTAGTTTTCATCTCTACTGTTTAGTTAGCTGATAAGCCCTCTTTTTACAAAAAAAATAAATAAATTCATGTTCTTCAATTAGTTATCATTTATATCTTCTATGTTTACATAACTCTTGCAGTTTGTCGGGATGGGAGTGTTCACATTCCTAGTTGTTGCCTTCTATGTGTTCCTCGCACCTTTTCTTGGAAATAGGACTGCAAAAATTACAGTGCTTACACTGTTCTCATTCACAGTAAGATATGATCTCCTTATTTCCTTCTTCTTCTCCCTTCATCCAATGGTCATTGACTGTTCTGGCTCTTGCAGACATTTTCTGTAATTGTTTTATACATAAGGTGCACCGCCATTAATCCATCTGACAGAACCGCCTCCAGAATGGAAAGGGGAGCAAAATCGCATGGTATTTCAAAATTTAATTACAAATCTATTATCAGACAGATCATTTCGAGGATTGTCAGGAAGATAGAACACAAGATCCTCAAGTGTTGCATAAGGAGAAAATACTTGGATCCTCGGAATAATAATGTTCAAATGGATACCATTTTGCCATTTTCTCTTCTAATTATTGATGATGCTGTCACACCACACATGAAGAATGATGACATCTCATTTTGCCCTCTTTGCGATTTTGAGGTATTTTTTAATCCAAACTTGTAGTTTAATATAAACGAGTACATTATGTGTTCCTCGTTGCTTCAATCGATTCATTTCATTGTGTTTTTGTCTCATCAATATTTGTCTTTCTCCAACTATTTTGGGGCAGATATTTCATCAAGTGCTAAAATAGTTGAAAGTAAGCTGCTATTAATTAAAAGAAGAAGAAACACCATGTGCTCAAATTCATTCTGGATATGTTAAGTATGAGAAATTATTAGGTGCGGAGTCCGGATGTAGAGATATGTCGTCTGGACTCTAATAAAATGTTGACATGTGCTTTGGACAGGTGTATATTCAATAGGATTTATCTTTTACTTTATATATTCAATGTGTCCGCAAAACTTTAAGCCAAGCGCAGTTAAAGCGCAACAAAAGAGCAGTCAACGTGCAACTAATATGCAACTAAAGTGCAAGTAAAACACAAAAAAGTACAATCAAAACACACTTCACGTGTCACATTTTAAGTGGATGTTCGGACATATCTCTATGTCCTGACTCCGCACCTAATAATTTCTCATTAAGTAGAGACTAAAATGACTATAAAATATTTCTCATGCAGGTTAAAAGGCGTAGCAAGCACTGTAGGACCTGTAATCGATGTGTTGATGAATTTGATCACCATTGCAGGGTGAGCTGCTTAGCTATGGATTGAAATGACTTCATTGTGCAAACTGCAAACTATGAACAAGTTTTATGTTAATTTGTTAATTTCATTTTTAGTGGTTAAACAACTGCATTGGAAGAAGAAACTACACCACATTCATACTTCTGTTGGTTTTTACAATGTTATTGGTAATGATCTCTACTTTGCAGTCATTACGTATGTTGTGAGATTATTTCTTTATGATAGAAATTGGCAAGCATTCATCTTTCCACTGAACGAAGGTTAGAAAATTCTCCTAAATTGCAGCTTGTAACGGAAGGAGGAACTGCAATTGCCATTTTCATCCGTTGCTTTGCAAGTAAAAGCATATCACTGGAATTAAAGCAGAAACTTCACACTAAGTTCCCAAAAGGAGTTCTTGGAGCAATATCTGTAAGTTCAACAAATATTTGACAGCGGCCACCAATCTATGAAATATGTAAAGCTTATGATTTTCCTCCAATTCTGAATATTTGAAATTTCAAATTGATTTTCCTTAGGTGCTTTTGGCAGCATTGACAGCCTACAGCTCGGCGGCGCTGTGGCAGCTTTTCTTCTTTCATGCTGTTCTGATTCAAAAGGTACATTTTTTTTACAGACAAGGAACCATGAACTAATAAAACGATCGGTGGCATGTAAGATTAATAAAATATATAGAAATAATTACAATGCTTAAATGTTCCAAGTCATATAGTATTTCTTAGTTGTAACATGAATGCAAAATAGATAAATCATATAATATTTATCTATTACAGATTGAATACTTCATATGCATGTGGGCTCTTAAAATTCGCGCCCCAGCCTCCCCTCTTTCGGGGGAGTATTAACGGATTAGGTTTCAGGATAAACTTTTAGAAGGCAAAGTGGGTTTGAAATAACACAACCCAAATATTTTTCCATCATTTTGCGAGGATTTTATGATCTAAGTTCTAGTTTCCTATAGACGCAAGCCCCTATAGTTAATTACCCCTTCCGAAAATGAGAGAGAACCTTTCATTAAGGCTACTCGTCAATCAGATACGTAGAGATACATGAGTAGCAGCATGAATCTAGGTGTTTGGAAGTTTGATATTTAAAATTGAAAATTTGACCATCTCGTACTTAAAGCGGATGATGGGGATGATGATGAACCCGATCAAAGATACCTTGTAGACATAAGCCTTTTGTCTACAGCCATGGGTTGCTTCGTCCAAAGATACTTTATAAATATGGGGTGAATATTTGTCTAAGGAGACAAATTTAAATTCACCTTAACTAACAAAAGGCTTTTTGCCCTATCGATCATATCTTATTTATTTATATCTAAAGGATTTAGTGTCATTGGGGAGTTTACGGGCTCTGACCATGATAGTAATTTAGTGGTGTCATTTAGCGACAAATCACCTGGTTCAGAGGACCCCAATCAAAACTGTTTACATATGCCATATGACATGTCTTTGGAGACAAAATTGCTGGTTAGATGACATATGCCATGTCTTTGTGGCAAGAGACTATTTAAGAATAAATCCTAGTAATATTCTGGACTAGATATTAGTTCTTTGTGAGCTGAAATGTGATGGAACTTAACTTGCAAATTTCGGAATCCAGTACAAACAGCCCAAAAACGATAGGAAAAGTGAAAATTTCTTGAAGGAAAACACTCACAAACACTTTGTTAACTTAAATATCAAAAGACTTACAAGTTTCCACGGATACAATGCTCTCAATTCGAGAAGAGAAGCTTTCTCCCAAACTCTAGACTAGAAAAGAGGAAAACAAATCACCACACAAAAGATGTCCACAAAACAAACCCTAACTCCTTTTTATACTCACATAATACTACCCATAATCTTCTAACTACCCTTATGACAAACACATTACTCTCCCTCATGCATTTGTTGGGTCCGTTGGGCCCAACTTCCTTCTCCCTTTCTTTCAGCCAACCGCCCAAGTGGGCGGTTTCTCCCTCCCTCTTCTTCGGCCAAGCGCCCAAGTAGTGGGCGGTTCCTTCTTTGGTAAACAGAAACCTGCCCAGTTTGGGCTGGTGTTGCTCTGGGATGGACCGGCTGGTCCAGTCCATCATCACTCCCCGCCCAAAAATTAACCTTGTCCTCAAGGTTAAAAGTAGGAAACTGGGCTTGTATGTTCTCATAGGCCTCCCAAGTAGCATCATGTGTCGGTAGATCTTTCCACTCAATCAAAACTTCTTTCCCTCCTTCCCTAGTGTGTCTAACCCCTTTCAATGAAGAAGGCTCTAATAGACTTGTACCCTCTTCAGACAATGTTGGCGGTAAAGTATCGATTGGTACAGAATCTCCTTTGAACTTCTTTAATTGTGACACATAGAAGACTGGATGAATTGTAGTAGTGGGTGGTAACTTCAGACGATATGCTACATTCCCAATCTTCTGCTCTATCTCATAGGGGCCATAATACCTTGGAGCCAACTTAACACTTAACCTCCTTGCTAAAGTATTATGTCTATAAGATCTCAACTTTAAGTATACAAATTCCCCAATCTCAAACTGAACATCCTTCATATGATGATCTGCTGCCTGCTTCATGATGTTCTATGCTCGTAACAAGTGTCTCTTCAGCTCTCCCAAGATTTCATCCCTTTCTGACAATTGTTGCTCCACTAGAGATACTGATGTAGAATGAGACTTGTAATGTATCAGGGTTGGAGGATCCCTTCCATAAAGCACTTTGAAAGGTGTGACCTGCGCTGCTTTGTGAAATGAAGTATTGTACCAATATTCCGCCCAAGGTAGCCATTTTACCCAATGCTTGAGCTTCTCTCCTGCCAAACATCTAAGGCAAGTTTCCACACTTCTATTGACTACCTCAGATTGCCCATCTGTCTGAGGGTGGTAGGCTGAACTGCGCTTCAACTGTGTCCCTTGTAACTTGAACATCTCTTTCCAAAAGTGACTTAAGAACACTTTATCTCTATCAGAGATTATTGACTCAGGAAAACCATGAAGCCTCACAACCTCTCTGATGAAAACTGCTGCAACGGTAGTGGCTTTAAAAGGATATCTCATTGGTATGAAATGAGCATATTTACTAAGTCGGTCAACTACAACTAGAATGACAGTGTAACCTTCCGACTTGGGTAAGCCTTCGATGAAATCCATAGTCACCTCTGACCAAACCTGATCAGGTAACTCAAGTGGCTGCAACAGTCCCCCAGGGGCACATGCTTGGTACTTGTTCCTCTAACAAGTATCACACTGGGCTACCATTTCCTCTACATCTTTCTTCATCCCCTTTCAGTAAAGTTCTCTAGCCAATCTCTGATGAGTCTTCTGTCCTCCAATAGCACTTGCATGAAACTCCTGAAGTATCAGTGGAATAAGTGAAGAGGTTCTAGGTAAAACTAACCTTCCCTTATATAACAAGAGCTGATCCTCCACTGTATATCCTGATGGTATGTCTTCCCCTTTTTTTATGGCCTCTCTGAAGCTTCCCAATTCTTCACTAGTCATATTTTCTGTCCTCAATTTACCCCAATCCACTAATTGAGGCACAGATGTAGCAATAAGTTGAGAGCATTCCACCTTCCTGGATATGGCATCAGCAGCTTTATTTTCCAATCCTGGCTTGTACTGAATCTCGAAATCATAGCCCAATAATTTGGAGAGCCATCTCTGATGTTCTTCTGTCACCATACGTTGCTCCAACAAATATTTTAGACTCCTTTGATCAGTCCTCACAAGGAATCTTCTTCCCAACAAGTACGATCGCCACTTCTGAATGGCCTTAACAATGGCCATCAGTTCTCTCTCATATACAAGAGTGCTGTTCAGTCTCTCTTCATCCGGATCTGGTGATATCCTGACTTCAAATCAAGTTTGGAGAACAATGTAGCACCTCCTAACTCATCAAGAAGTTCATCAATAACAGGGATTGGAAATTTATCAAGAACGGTCTCCTTGTTGAGAGCCCGATAATCAACACAAAATCGCCAGCTACCATCTTTCTTCTTCACCAATAGTACTGGGCTCGAAAAAGGGCTCACGCTAGGCTGGATGACTCCCGCCTCCATCATCTCCCTGACTAGCTTCTCTATCTCTTCCTTCTGAGCATGAGGATATCGATATGGACGCACACTAACTGGATCTGCTCCATCTTTCAGTACAACGGCGTGCTCCTTGCTTCTCTGTGGTGGTAGCCCTGTTGGCATCTAAAAAACTGTGGTGAAATGCTTCAACAATTTTGTAACCTCTTCAGGAATATTACTCTGCTCAACTGGCTCACTACCCTCCAATCTCCATAACTCTACTAGAAATCCTTCCCCTTCACTCCTAAGAGACTTGAGCATAGTCTTCAAAGCCACCTTAGATCTGCATAATTTGGGGTCCCCATGCAAAGTAACTCGATGCTCTCCTTCATCATACTCCAACATCAAGGTCTTCCAGTTGATCTTCATCTCCCCCAAAGTCTGTAACCACTGAATACCCAAAATAACATCAGTATTACCCAGCTCGAGCACCAAAAAATCCTGGGTAATATCTTCCCCTTGTATGGAGAGAGTAACTCCGCTGCATCTTCCCGCACACTGCTCTTTCTGACCGGTCCCCAAAGAGACTCCCACTTCTCTCCCTTGTACCATAGGAATGCCCAACTCTTCCACTAATCTGTAAGCTATAAAGTTGTGGGTGGCCCCACTATCTATCAGCACCGTGACTGTATAGCTCCCAATTCTCCCTTCCATCTTCATAGTGGAATGTGCTGTCAACCCTGCTACTGAATTGAGGGAAACCTCAACCATGTCAAGATGTAGATGATCTACACCTTCTTCTCCTCCTCCTAACTCTTCCTCAACTTCCTCCACCTCGAGGTCTTCCACCAATAGGACTTGGAGTGATTTGTCTTTGCACCTATGCCCTGGCCCAAAGTTCTCATCACATCTGTAACAGAGTCCCTTGGCTCTTTTATCCTTCATCTCTGCCTCTGTGAGTCTCCTGAACTCCCCCTTGGTCGGTGTACTATGATCCCTCTCTTTCTGCCCTTCTCCTCCTGTTCCCAAGTAAGTACCCTTGGCTCCTCCCGTAGGATTTGCCACCTTCTGTCCTCCTCCAAAGAAAATAGGTTTGCAGTATTGATCAGAAGATAATTTATCCTCTATCAATTCAGCTATCTCCAAAGTCTCCCTCAAACTCCTTGGTTTGGCTGCTCTAACTGCTGATCGAATGTGGGGTTTCAAACCCTTCATAAAGTTCCCTTCAAGCACCTCCTCGGTCATCCCATGAAGTCTACTGGACAGCAACTCAAATCTGTCCCTATAAGCAGATACGGTACCAGTCTGAGTCAGTGCGAAGAACTGCTCATGATGAGTTCCCTCCTTTGGTGGTCTGAAGCGATCTAGGCACATCTCCCTAAACTGTGCCCAACATCTAAATCTCTATCTTTCTTCCATCCACTGATACCAAGCTAGGGCTCTTGCCTCCAAACATAAAGGTACCGCTAATAGTTTCTCCTCGTCTGTCATCCCCATCACTGTGAAGTATCTCTCCGCCTTGAAGATCCAACCATATGCATCCTCACCTTCAAAGACTGGAAGCTTCAACTTCCTCATTCCCCATTCTCCTCTCCCATTCCCTCTGCCTTGGCCCATACCTCCTTGCCCATATCTCCCATCTGGTTGTCTCTCCCATGGTTGTGGTTCCACCCCACGATTCTCCCTTCTTTCCCAAGCTTGCGGTGCCATCGGATCTCCCCTTGCATAATCAGCCGACCCCCAATGAGGCTCCCTAGGGTCGGCCTCCCTTCTTGCCCCTATATGATCCTCCTCCCCACTGATTGTAAGGCATGCTTCTCCCTTCCTTTTCTTGGTAAAATTAATCTGGATGATTCTGAGTATAGTTGGTCCTAGCATCTCCCATAAATCCGGCGGTGGAATAGCCTTCCCCTCCACGGTTTGGGCCATACATCCCCCTTTTTGGGCTGGCGGACCATGCCTCCTCTCCATGGTCGCTAATGTCAATGGCTTCTTTCCCTTTTGCATTCTGCCCTTCACGAACTCTACTTCCACCTTCACCATCAACCGGTTGCGCATTGGAGTTAGGGTTAGCCGAACTCCCTTTGTTGTGTTGGTCCGCCACCATTTGTTTGATCATCTCTTGTAACCCTAATATTTGAGTCTTCAACTCGTCAACTCCATCAAGCTTTTTGTCAACGGATGCAACTTTCTCTTTGAGGGCGGTTATCTCAACTTCTCATTCTCCAATTTTCTCTTCAATAGAGTCAATCCTGCGTGTACCCATCCCTTCCTTGTGAATCTAGCGCTTTGATACCACTTTGATGGAACTTAACTTGCAAATTTCGGAATCCAGTACAAACAGCCCAAAAACGATAGGAAAAGTGGAAATTTTTTTAAGGAAAACACTCACAAACACTTTGTTAACTTAAATATCAAAAGACTTACAAGTTTCCACGGATACAATGCTCTCAATTCGAGAAGAGAAGCTTTCTCCCAAACTCTAGACTAGAAAAGAGGAAAACTAATCACCCAAACAAAAGATGTCATAAAACAAACCCTAACTCCTTTTTATACTCACATAATACTATAATGAAAGTTTGAGGGCGTTTGAAAATACGTGATCTTCTCCGGTTGAGATAAATATTCAACACGACCATCATCGGGTATTACTGTTCATTTTTATTTTGTTGATTGAACCCTATCGACTTTGTTTGCTTGCTAGTAGATGATCAAGTTCATCGTAGGCTTTATGTCTTTATTTAATAAATTTTCCTGGCTACCGGCCTTAAAGGTCTAATATAAACGTACATAATTGAGAGGAGATTGCCAGCCATATAAAAATATTTATGATATGTTGGGAATTATTCTCACATATGATGCCAAATTGAGAGTTGGGCCATGATGATGAGCGGAGGTACTACACGGGTGGCATCAATTTGATCGACCTCAACATATAATTGATTTTCTAATGGGAGAACTCCATCATACTGTGATTTTACTCTTTATTTAACCTTCACTTAGAGTTTAATAATTTAAACCTGAAGTTATTATATCATATGCATACGATCATCTAAAGGTGTAGGTGGCCTTCACCACCAAAATTATATTATTAAGAATTGAGCAATGCTTCTTCCATCCATAATGGCATATTTATAACATATTTTTTTATGTAGCATTTGTATATAGAGAAATATGATGTGAGAGGTGGTAGGTTTATATCATATCTTTTTTATGACATAACATAGAGATGGTCATAAAAGTATGTTAACTTGAGGGGTGAAAAGTACATTTTTCAAATCAATGCACATTAACAAAAACTTAATTTCAAAGCATACGAAGTCCAAAAAATCAACATTCAAGTTATAACAAAAAAGTGAATCACCCAGTGTGAAACCGAATGATGCTGAAAACAGTTCTACAAATATGTGCCTCACAACACAGAATACTCTTCCACCTGTGACCATTCAATATTGAATTATTGATTATTGCAGGGGATGAGAACATATGATTACATCTTAGCCATGAGAGAAGAAAGCCAATCCATGGATCCCTTCGATGATTCTGATATGTCTTCTGATGATAGTGACTATGACGACACACCAGAAAAGCCAAGGATTCTTTCCAGATTCCTTTGCAATGGACATGGAGAAAGTCAGGTAATCAGCATGCAAGTGTCATCCTATAAGTTCCATGCAAATGCTTTGAAAAAAAAATATATCGTTTTTATGTTACAAAAGAACAAACTTTATATCATTTACAGAGCAGTCAAAGGTTATCTATTCTTGTTGAAAAAACGTCCACTCCAGCCAATTCAGAGAAGCCTGAAATCCGAATAGACCCCTGGAAATTGATAAAGATGAGCGCAGAGAAAGCAGAAATGGCAACAGAAATGGCGAGGGAAAGACTGCTGAGACAGAAGCAAACGGTATCGGTTTCACCATTGAAACCATTGCCACTGGAGAGCAAGAAGGGACCTAAAGCTAATAACCAGATAAAGAAGGTGACCGCAAGCTGCGAGATTACACCAATTGTCTCAAATCCATGGATTTCAGGCTCCGCAGGTGGGAGATTCTCCAGTCCAAGGAGAAGATTTTCTAGTTCGCCATCACCAAGGCCACAGAAGTATAAGAGTAACTTTGATCTCAAATTGACAGAGGTATCAAGAGAACTTGAAACTTACATATCAAGGCAGGTACTATGCTCGGTTTTGAAGAAGAGTGGAGAAGATGAAGCTTCTCCAAGCTAGGAGACATTTGAATTTTGTTCTGCAATTTATACCTTTGCAACTTTTTCCTGTCCATAGTTTGAAGTTAGTTTTTTCAGCCTTTGGTAAAGGTTGGACTTTCAGTGATTAATGTTCCACTTTTGAAGAATGTGTAAATTAAATGGCGTGACATAATTCAGCTATTTTGCAACAGATACAACTATTGAGGCCTCTAAATTTCTCATTGAAATTATTTTGCTCATTGGCATAAAGAATTATGATGAATTTTTCTATTCCAGGCACTAGCACTTGTTAATGAAGAACAAAAAATCACTAGAAGGGTTTGATGCAGATTTCTTCCCCTCAATCCCGTTATGAGAACCTTCAATCTTTCCTTCTGATTTTCACCAAGAAAAACAGTTCTGATAGGGCCAATCAATCTCCAACAAGAAAAACAGTTCTTTTTTAGGAGAAATTATTACGTGTAGAGTCTGGACGGGAAGAATCGTCCGAATTTATTGAGTATTTACTGAGCATTTGAAAACTGTCTGGATTTTTCCGTTAGTTTATTTATGTTACGTAGACGTGTCAAAAAACACAACTTTTTTATTATGCATGATTTTACTTAACATTATATTTTAAATATATTAGATTTCTAAATACTTGCAACCAAACATAATGACATAACAAAACAATGAGAATAGAAAGTACCATAATAGATTCTCTAACCAAAATTACAAGACTTACATAGTTTATATAATTTCAAGTAAATTCTGGTTGGCTGAAGATGTAATAATACTGACAGAGAACACAACTAGTAACCATGCATTGACACTTGTAGTGTTACACATGTTAACTATAATATGATGTGATCACACAGGTCTAGACCTGAGAAAACCGTTCAAAAGGCAGATGAAGATACAAAAAGTCTCCTCATTTCTAACAATCTCTTAAGATGTTCCAAACTTGATTCAAACTTATTATCCAAACATAGCACTCTAACTTCCCAAGAAATTTAATAATAGAACAAGATCAAAGAAAACAAAAATGGCACAAGTTTTTTTTTTTTTTTTTGACAAATGGAATTCTAATCTATGAACAATTAACATCAACAAAGATATATGCAGTAACCAGTCATCTACAAAGATGCCAACGTCACATAGGAGCTAATAGAGCAATTTCCTCCAGAATAAAGTGTCAGATTATCAGCTGGAGAATAACAAACAGAAGAGTCATTCGGTATTTTTTGTAGTAACTGACAAGAGTTTGGCGACACGAGGTAAGAATAGCCTTCAACATATGAACAATTCCATGAAGAATCTTCTGATGTTACATTTAGCGAGATATCAGAGAGGCAAATTTGACCAAAAATGTCCCCTTCGATACCCTCCAAAAGACCTGCAACGCTGATATTTACTCCATAAACATCTTTAATGGTGATATTGTTGATATCTGGCAACGCATATGGATCATAATAATCATCTGGGTGCTCACCATATTGACCATTGATCCTGATGGCATACTCAACATTGGTCAAGATGACATTGGAGATGTAAATATTTCTCACATATCCACCACGCCCAGGAGATGTTTTGATATGGATTCCATGAAGAGAGTTGAAGATGTGAATCTCTTCAGCGTGTACTTCCGATACACCACCAGACATCTCACTTCCAATGGCAATGCCAGCTCCAGATTTGCTCTCACCAAAAATACTTTTGATGCTTATGTTGGAGCTAGGATGTGCAAATGAGATGCCATATTCATCCCACCCACTCTTGATAACAATAAGATCATCACCAGTGCTGATGTAGCAATCCTTGATGCAGACATTGGTGGACGAATCTGAATGCCATTTCCAGATGAGCATTTTAAAAGATTAGAAGCTAATAACTATCAAGTTCATGTTAGCTGGACATTATATGCCCTTTTTCTAGCTGCATAAATGAGAAGGGAATTGTGTTCTAAGTAAATTACAAGTTCGTCAATCTAAACAGCTAAGCTGAAAAAGACCTTAAATGTTAGATACAAGGCTTCATTTGGGACGGCTTTCTTATGGCTTTTTAAAACAGCTTTTTAATAAAAAAATAAAATTTTTATATTAGAAAGCTACTTTAAGAAGCAGTAAAAAAGCCGTCCCAAATGAAGCCTAAGAGTAAAAGAAAATGATAAGTGCTTCTTGGTGCAATGGTGAAGGGGTGTCTACTGCATTAGATCAATTAGTGATTACTCTTAATAAGATACAAATACATAAGATCGACAAATTTTTGATATTTGTTTGCATATAGAATCGACTAGATTAAATATGGAATACCAAGGTGCTTGAAGCTCTTGCCGATGCACATTTTGGGGAGTGACTGATAAACACAATCTTACCACTACATCACAAGGGAATGTTTCTATGATTCACAAAATAACCTTCAAGTCTAAATAGAGGCAATCTAGCATTGCTCTATGAATGAAAATCTAAGAAGATATAAGGCAAGAATCGACAAAAATATGTTTTGAACTGATCCATAAATCGGTATAATAGAGAATTTCAGGTATTTTAAATTTTGGGAGTAGTTTAACTACCCATCAATGTAAAATATTAGATCATCAAAATTGATTACAGAATTTCAGGAATATTGCTTCATTTGTTTTATTATATAATAAATAGGATGCCTTATTTCATAATAGAGTCATCATTTTTGAAAAATCCATATTTCTTCTGGAATGTATTTTGATTGCATTCCTTTGTTTGTCTTTACTTTGATGGAAAATTCTATAAATAGAGGATGCTTGTAAAAGGATACGAAGATTTAAAAAAAAATTGTTAACCAATATCTCCGAAATTCCACCTCCTCCTAGGTGGCTAGCCCACAAGAAAATTGTCTTTGGACGACTTCTAACATAACTCAATGGCAAGTCATCCTCAACATCTTCAAAGCATCCCCCTTCCGCGTCTGCATCATTTGAAATCAAAGTTCAATGTGCCTACATCAACTAAGATTTCTCATGTACATGTCCCTCGTGACTTTTTCTATATTTCAATTTTATCTGTGTCATTAGAAATTAGAATGTAATTGCCACTTAATCCCTTAAGCACTTTTACTAATTTGAAAGTCAAGTACTTCAAATTTCTATGTATCTGATTATGTTATATACCATTGCCAACCTGCAAAAGTCAGGATTATCTTCCACCTCCATAGCTCCATTTTTTACACACCACAACACACCTCGAACTAACAAAAATCCTCCCAAAAATAGAGCTCCCACCTCTTCTCCAAAGCATCCTCCCAACCCCCTCTTTTAGTGATGCCTAAATTTGAAAATATTTGATATCATGATTACCACCTAAAAATTGAAATTCATGATATATTCCTAATTAGCTCTCAAATCTCCATCAAAATCCTAAAAAGCATTTCCCCTTATCACCCAAATTTTAAGAAAAAAAAAATCAACATATAAGTTATTTCATATATCATTTGTAGTAGGTAGATCTACAGTTTTTAAATCCTTTGCCAATAGATGTACCCCAAATCCTATTAGGATGCTCATAAATCTTCAACATTAATGTAATCATAATTACTACTACCTTCTTGCCCTAATTTATAATATATTGAGCATGGTCGCCACTAGTCTATCCAACTTTAAGCCAACCTCAATTCTTCAAGGTCTCTTATTTAGCTCTTAGCACCCACAAGAGTTTGAATAAATCCATCCTATTACTAGCCTTATTTTGCGAAGCTCAACTCACCCTTGATAAGTACTCCTTGCACAGGCGGATCCACCAAGGAGTGAGGGTGTGCCCACCCTCAAGAATTTTTTTTAAAATATTTCGAGGGGATAATTTGAAATATTTTGGGTATTTTGCCCCCCCCCCGCCCCTCAAAAATATTTTTTGCCTTAATTTATCAATCCTAAGCATTTTTGCTCATCCCAAAAAAAAAAAATTATTTTTGCCCACCCTAAAAAAAGAAGCTGGATCCTCCCTTGACTCATTGCCTATTCCCATCCAACAATTGCTAACGAACTTCCCAAATCTTACTCATAGGAGCTTCCTAATGAGCTCCTTCCTAAGTGCAACATCCAACTTCCTGATAGTGCAAGTCTAAACATTTTTTAAATATATAATGAACCCTACGGAAAATGTTGAACTTAAGAGACAAATTGATGTCTTCTGACTAAAGACTTCATCAGGAAAAATTCTCAACTTTTACATAATTTTTGTTATTATTATCCTAAAAAGGATGGGACTTTGACCATGTGCTAATAGTAGAGTCATCAATAAGATCATAATCAAGTTCACTTTCTTATATTGTTTCGATGAAATATTTGGATTCGTCATTGGGATTACTTTGTTTAGTAAAATTGATTTGTGGAACAGCTATCACTAAATCTAATACATATAAACAATGAATGGAAAATCATCTTTAACTTCCCTGATGGCCTTTACTAGTGGTTTGTTATGTTGTTTGGTCTCTTTAATGCACACACTAAGTACCTTCATTCAAGCTATAAACCATGCATTCTGACATTCCATCGGCAGACTTCTTATGGTGTATATTGATAATACGTAGATATATAAAGGAATGGAGAATTGAGAAGACCACTGGAACCATTTATATAATTTTAGATGACATTCATACCCAAAAAACATACATTTACCTAAAAAAAGAAATTTCTTGCAATACAAGGTTCTCATTTAGATTGGCCTACGCCTACCACTTGGTCTACTTTCATAGTTCTCATGATCTTTCAAAATTTTTTGCCATGTTTAGCATAATAATGACTTGACCAACGAACATCATTGAAGATGCATTTCTTAACCGACCAACTATGCCTTCGAATTGATTTAAAAAAGGCTGACTCTCCTATCTTTCATCTCCCTAACTTTTGAAAGTGTTTGAGGCAATCTGATTCTAAGAGAGTGAGTAATAATGGTGTCTTGAGCTAGGGAAAACATCACATCAAGTAGATTAGTTCAGAGAAAAATTAAATGAGGCTAATCAATATTATTCAACTTCCAAGCATAAGTTTCAAGCAGTCATACAACATGTCTGCCTTGTAAATTTTTCCTTAACTCTAAACATGATGCCTTTAAAGACATGCGCTCATAAAGAAAACCGGATGCATGCCATTCTAAATGTGTTGCATTTCATTCAAATTGATTGCGAGGGCTCCCTCTTAGGCAAATTCGACACTCTGATCTTAACGGCATGGTCCGTTTGGAGATCAGAGGTCGTTTGACCACCTAAGTGATGTCTCACACCTGCCAACCGTCGCTTAAGCCAACAATTTTGCCTCTTTTTGCGCATTTTTGGTGTGTGGGTCAACAACATCTTCATAGGCTTTGACACTTCCATAATTTCTAACCATGACATCCAATTTGATGAGCATTTTTCACACATCTTGTGGAAACTTTTTAAAAATACCTTAAAGTCCATATTCTTTCCAACCATAAACCAATGACCAATAGATCTATTCAACCACAATTTAGGAAAATTTGTACACTATCTTTGTCAATGAACTTTTCAGAAAATGAAACATAGTACAATCTATAACAGAATTTGTATTTAATAATGCTCTTCATATAGAACTAATAGCAGTTTCCTTTTCAAATTATTTATAATAAAATATCATGCATCCCAATTGATCTAGTTTCTTTACACACACAAATATTATTTATTTGTTTGTACTAAGGTTGTTGTGCTTATGCATAAATTGCGTATTCATATAAAAATTAAATTACTTTACAAATTAAAAACATACAAGTTGGCTGTCAATGCTCATCAAAGTTTTCATGAATCCATGCAAGAGATTTTTTTGTATTCTCAAGAAAGCTTACATACAAATTATTTTAAGAAACATCATGCTCGATATTCTAAACCTTTTAAAATCTTGGAAAAAATAGGGTAAAATGCTTATTTAAGTGATTTGCCTCAATAATAGTATATTAATTCAACTATCAATATTAAGATCTATTATCCTTAAAAGCAATTACAAGTCCTCTGTGATGCTCACTATCGTTAATGCAAATATAATTTCTACTGAAAATATTGTCATTGTTCCTCCTAGCCCCCTACTCTTTTTACCTAAATAGTTGAGCAGATCTAAAACGGAATATATGGAGTGTAATTTTAGTAGTAATAGACCTAGTGAGGGGATTGTGACTTTGGGCGATCAAGTCATTAATAAGAGTACACGTTTTAGATATCTTGGATCTATTGTTCAGAGTGATGGAGAAATAGATGGGGATATTATCAGCAGAATTCAAGTTGGATGGTTGAAGTGGAGGAATGCATCGGGCTTGTTGTGTGATAGAAATGTACCCCTCAAACTTAAGGGAAAATTCTATAAGATGGTAGTGAGGCCTGCAATGCTTTATGGTGCCGAATGTTGGCCTTTAAAAGAGAAGCATAATACTAAGTTAAGTGTGGCAGAGATGAGGATGCTCAGGTGGATGAGTGGCTTTACCCTTAGAGATAGGATACGAAATGAGCATATACGTGAAAAGGTTGGAGTAGCTCCAGTAGAAGATAAGATTAGAGAAAGTCGCCTTAGATGGTTTGGTCACATAAAACGGCGGCCTTGCGATGACCCGGTTAGGAGAGTAGAGGTATTAGATTTGACTTATGTTAAGAAAGGTAGGGGTAGACCTAAAAAGACTTGGTTAGAAAATATTAGGAATGACCTTTCTTTATTAGATTTAAACGAGAATTTGACTTTTAATAGGACACAATGGAGAAAAAGGATTCATGTAGCCGACCTCACGTAGTGGGATAAAGGCTTGATGTTGTTGTTGTTGTAGTTGAGCAGATCAACACTAATGAGATTATTATTGATTGTATCAGACAACACTGCTTACTTATTCGATGGTCTACACTTTGACTTATCGATGATACATGGAGGCCTATTAAAGAGTTGAAACATGTCATCCTTACTCTATTAGAAGAGTACCTTGTCAAGCATTCTGCCCTCTCCAAAGAAGAGTTCTTACTTGGGGAAGATGATGCAGTGCACCATTCATCAGCATAAAATAAAAAGTCATTAATTTATGACATATAAAAATTGCCTACAAAATATTGCTAAATTTATTTATTTTGCAATAAAGATGATTCTTACTCAGGTGGATTCTTTCATTAGCGAAAGACATTTATTTTTCGTAAGTTTATTTTAACTGTTTTCATTTATTTCTCTTTCCCTTGGATGTAAAAACTACTCGATCAATGGAGAAATCTTTTAAGAGGATTTCACACGATATTAATCCAAAGCAAATTGCAAGCAAAAGTCTCCAAAAGTCCCATCTGTCCTACAAAGATAGGAATGGAAGGGATAATTTATCCAAAAAAATCTTCAAGCTATCTCCTTCAACATCCTCATTACTGCTCCAGCTTTGCCATCTCATATATTCAAGACGGTAAGATGGTATGAAACATGAATAAGTATATGCCTAGAACAAATCCTTAAAAATATGTATAATAAAGAATCTAGGTTAACCGGTCTCAAAAAAAATTATGAAGTCATTTAAATTCTTCCATTATTTAGCTTAACTCACATAGATTCTTCTCTCCAAGCCCATCATCTCATATGTACGAGTCTCTAAGATGACATAAGGTGAGAATCACCAAAAAAAATATGCTTTTTGAACTAATCGATATTTGAATTATTTAATCTCTAAAGAGTTCTGAACCACAAGTAGATTAAGCAATTAGTTCAACCACAAAAATCTAAAAAGTCAAACAAAACGCCATGCATGATATCAACAAACAGACAGACAACTATTACTTCATAGATTTAAGTAAAGGTGATAAAGATCAAGCTAAATCATAAAGAGCTAATTGTAGGCTAAGTAATTATAAGAACGAATAGTTAGTGATATGCTTTACAAATAAAACCTTAAATATTCAAATTGAAGCAAAAGTTTAAATCTACCTGGATCAATCCCATCAGTATTTGGTGAGTCCAGTGGGGCAAGGATTGTAATGTTCTGAATGAAGACGTAGCTGTTCATCAAACAAAAAACAATCTCAAGTCTCCCTCATCTCATAAACTCCAATAATGTATTCATCTATTATGTAACAAGAAAATAAAATAAACAAGGCAGAGGAACCAACTTGCAATAGACTGGATGAATGGTCCAAAAGGGGGAGTTTTTGAATGTAAGATTTGAGATTACAAGCCCAGTTGAGTACATTAATTCTACAAGATGTGGTCGAGTATGATTCAGAGTATTGTAATTAAACCAATTCCACCAAATACTTCCCTGGCCATCTATGGTCCCATTACCTCCTAGAAAGAAAATAAAAACGTTAAGTAATTAACTAGGCATTGAAGTAACAGAAAAGACTCATGTTCTATGATTGAGTCCAAACTATTTCCAACGGGATATCTATACAATATGTCCCATGTTTTATGATTAGCTAACCTGTTATTACAACATCTGTTAGATTGTAGCCATAAATGAGGCTTTGATGCCTTTCACCTGCTAGCTCCCGACCTCTCCCATAGGAAGGTAATGGCTCTATAATAGGCCAATCATAGGGGTCCTGAAATAAGATTAGGTTAGAATTCATGTAGATTTGTTTCAACATGTTAACTACAAGCTATAAAACGGTTTAAGAGGAGGATGTAGAGACATAGAAACAAAGGAAAATAACATATTTGTAGATTCACCTATATAAAAAAATCTAATAAGAAAACATATATTTAAAGTGCTTCATTGCATGGAACAAGAGTATCAAATTCTATATAAAGATTATTAAAGCTCAAAAAAGCCTTTCATCTTGCCTACTTCAAAAGAACTACTCTTTTTTTTTTTCTAGGGAAGACTATCTCCATGTTTTGTATTGGATAAAGTTTTCTTTTTTGAAGCATTTAAAGAACTAAACATACAACGCCATGCAAATTACCAAATTTACCAATGCAATTGTTTAACAAGTTCAATTTCAGATAAGCATAAATTGTATGGTCACAAAAATTTCACTATCTAATCCTTGCGCCTTAGCAAAAACTTCTAATTTAGCATGATATGATCAAATTTGTCGAATGCCTTCATAAAATTTTCATTGACAACCAAAATGCAATGCATGAACTTTTGTGAAAATAGCAATCCTAAATGGATAGAAAGAGTGCCCAAAATTATAACAAATCTCACAAATGGTATACATTAAACTCACAAATGACTTTCTCAATAACTCACCATAGATCCAATTATTATGGCATCTTTGTCCAAGGACAAAGTGAGATGGCTGATGAGACTAAAACTTCCCGTCAACCATTTGCCGGCGGGTACAAAGAGCTGTGCACCACCCTTATCAGAAAATGAATTAAGATAAAAGATTGCATTCTGAAATGCTTTGGTGTTGAGGGTTACACCATCTCCAACTGCACCAAACTCTGTTATGGAAACACTATGTGGTCGATCTGCACCTGACCTGGGATGCTTGCAATGAAAGTTCTGTGCAGCCGCCCATGGTGGCTTGCATATGGCTGCAAGCACTAAAAGCACCACAAAGAACTGAGAAAAAAAATTCACCTACATCAGTATAACAAACCAGGGTGGATATTTGTTCTAATTCATGAAAATAACAAGCAAACGGAAAAAGAGAGCTTAGACAGATAGGGGATCACAGCTAATAACGCCACCATCTAGAGACAAAACTATAAGAAAAGTCAGTTTTTGGGTTTTATAAGAGCTTACTTAGAATAATAATTTAAAATCATTAAAAACTGAGAAAAGCGAGCATGCTAAAGGGGATCTACCGTACTGTTTTGCAATAGAACGCTATGTTTTTTACCGTGATTTCCAGTATTAACTAGTAGATATCTTTCATTGTGGCCACAAAAATCTTCAGACAGGGATTCGAGTACTAATTAAACCTTAAAAGGAAAAAAAAAACAGTTGCGCCAAATTTCAAAAAAGTAAAAGAAATGAACTGAAAATATATGCAGATCACCAACAAATTACAGCATATACAGATAGAATAAGAATCAACATTCAGTAATAAGCAACTCCCTTTGCATTTGACAAGAACAATGGCAAAGCCCAAAAGCAACAAACCACCACCACAAGAAATAGGAAATAGAGACAATCAAAAAGAAATTTGGTTGGAATAGAATCCCTCAACACTAACAGAGGGAACAACATTTCCAAAATAAAAGAAAGCAGCAATTGATAAAATGCAGGAAGAAGATCACACAAGGTTAAGAAGCAAAATCACTCACAATTGCAGATCTCATATGACAGATTCCCTGTCCTCCCAGAAGAAGCCGAAGAAAAGAGCCACCTACTCCCATTGATCACAATGCTACAAAATTAAGACTATTTATTGATATAGAAACAATTAAATCAGCCTTTCGAACTTTCAGAAACCTCTACAAGTCTCAATCAAAACCACGATCAAAGACAAACGCAGTTTAAGTAATCACATTGAATAAGGCTTTGTTTTTAGAGAGAAAGAGAGAAATAGACAGAAGAAGGTGAATGAAAGGGGAGTAAAAGAAGAAAAGAGGAAGAGGCAAAAATTACGATAGTAACTAGTGCTGTCCTGTAAAAGCAGCAGCAACCCTAGGGCACCACCTTTTGTCTTCCAACAGGCCAGCTTCAAGCATCAGCAGTAGAAGGGCCTCCCTTCCTGAGCTGTCATTCAGTACGTGGCCCAAATGGAGTGAGCCCCATTTTTGGTTTGGTGTCTCTGAAGCCTAATCGCCATTGGCAACACAAAAGCAGAGGGAAAAAAGAAGAAAGATGGAATCTTTTTGGATCTCTACCTCCTTGCCTTTTATTGGCTTTAAAACGTTTGAAGCCCGGAGAAATTTTTACAGCTCTTTCTCTCTCCTCTGCCTCGCCGGATGGTCAGTTACAGTTGGGAAATCCGTCAAAGGAAGCATTGAAGAGAATGCGGCCCTTTGGATACCATCAGCTATGGCAAGAAAGGACGGAATAACCCTTACTTTCCAAAGATAAAGTTGCCTGCTTGAATTCCCAAAAGTATTCTCTAATTAGATTAGAAAACTGACATTTTTGACTGGTTCGGACAAATGGAATGTTATAAAGGCATGAAATTTAATTTAAGGATAATAATAACTTCCCCAATAAATTTATATTTAAAGCAATGTTACATTAGTTAATCACATAATTGGCATGTTCAGTAAAATTTAAATTTATTAGTCATTTTTTGAAAAATCTGCTGTAACTAATAATCATGTTGAGTTAGGATTTCTTGTTGGGCAATTTATTTTATAATTGAACTAAATGTTTAATATTTTATAAAATCTTGTCTTTAGAGAGAGATAGATTGTGGAGCAAAAAAAAAAAAAACCTAGCTGCCTCTAGTGTACCTAGTTCTCGGTCTTTTGTCTCCTCGTTGTGTCGAAGACTCCCTCCTCCTTGACCGCCTTTTGTCTTTCTTTCTCATTTTAAATATAGCTCTATGATGCTCTCTCAAATATTGATTTTCCCCTCTCTCCCAACCCTAAATACTCCTTCTCTTGCTACAATTTTGCCTCCACCTGTCTCTTTAAAGTGAAAAATTCTATTAGTTTCCAAAAACCTTGCCTCTTATTCTTTCCCAGTAAAATATGTTCCCCTCGTAAATAGCATTGGAAACTTTTTGGATTTAGAGATCAACGACGATGCAAAAGAATAGGATCTCTATTTGGTCGATTATGCAGTAGGTTGACGTCCTTATTATGAAGCTCTCTTGGGGGCTATTAAAAAACCTTGGTGGCCCAATGGTACTCTTAACCCATATTTCTTTCAATGAGGGGCTCTTCCTCTTTAAGTTTTCCACTCCCAAAGATTTTGATATGACTTGGTATGGCGGTCCTTGGTTTTTCTTTGACAAGCCATTTATTTTGAAAAAATGGTAAGTAGATTTTATCCCTAAGAACAAGGAGTTTAACACTCCCTCTATCTTGTTGGAACCCGACTAGTATTTCCAAAATTGCCAGCATCAGTAGCACCCTTATTGCTATTGATTCTCTCACTACTAAAAAAACTAGGCTAACTTTTTGTGTGTTTGTGTTCAAATTGACAAAAATTTCAAGCTTTCTAATGAGATTCAAATTAATATGGATGGAAAAATCTTTAACAAGAGTGTTCAATATGTTTGAAAACTGACATGTTGATCTAGATGTGGCTCCCTCCTACACCTCCCAAAACTTTGCCCTACCAATCCTTCTTTCCTTTCTCAAGCAGTCCACTCCACTAGAGGTAAGAGACGTAGCAGGAAGCCTCATCCTCACTTTACACATCCCCAAAAACATTCCCCCCCCCCTTTTTTCCTCCTCTTACTAAGGCTTATATGACATATTCCTCAGACCTTATGTCTTCTGTCTTGAAGACCAATGAAAATATAGCAACCTCCACTTATGTTGATGCTACTTTAGATCAACAAGACTCTCATACGACCCGTTCAAGCGAAAGCATTCTCAACCTAAATAGCCCCATAAATGGTACTCCTCCTATATTGATGTTATTCCTCTCTCCACTGATCAACCTAAGAATCCCATACAACCAATATCACAACTAATACCCCTCAACCTCCTTATCTCAACAGATTGAGGTTTCCTTTCTCATCATATTGAGGCAGCTTCGAAAGCTCCTTGTAGCCAATCACCAATTCTCAACCAAAGCCAATGTAATCAACAAAGGAGCCAAATCATCCCATCTCCACCATTAAACATAAATGATCAAATTGAACATCGCCTCTTGGAATGTAAGAGGCTTTCATGGTTTTGACTGGTTCATTGCATGCAAAGACCTTATCAAATCTTTTAATATTATCATTTTGTATATTTTGGAAGCACAAATTTTGACCCATGAATGTATGATCTTTGGTTCAGCTCCTCCCATTCTCTTTTCCCAAATGAAATTAGTTGTCATAACTTCTCTCAATCTCATCCTAGTATAATTTGGATTAAATGGGATAAGGCAAATATATCTTTATCTCCTTTTCATTTGGATTCTCAAATAAGTCATGGTGTTATTTTTGTTGGTAATACATTGAAGCGATGCAAACACCCCTATGAATAGAACTCATTTACGACAATTCTCATATCTCTACTTATGTGTCATGGGATGTTATAGGTGGCTTTAATTGTTGTTGTAATAATCATGAGAAACACGGGGATCTTTAAATCCCTATCTCTAAAATGTGAGGCTTTAATGATATATTTTTTTACTAATAGTCTTAGAGATCTTGCATCTGTTGGGTTGGACTTCACTTGGTTTAACAAGAGGCCAGACTCCTTTATTTTGATTAAACTTGACATAGTATTTGAAAATGAGGCTTCGTTGGAGAGTTTCCCTACTTGTTACTATAAAGTGGATAATCCTAAGTGCTCAGATCATTGCCTCATGACTACCTTCACTTACTACTCATCTCATAAGCGACATCGTTTTTTGTTTAAAAATTATTGGACTAAATTCCCTCAATTCTAACCTCTGCTCACTTCTTCCTTTAATGAGTATAACCCTTGTGACTTTATTAACTCTATGTATAATAAGCTAAAGAATCAGAAAGTTGATTAAAGCTCACGATTGGTATTCCTCCAATCACCTTGGAGATAATATTTCAAAAATGGAAACTCTTCAAACAACTTGTTTTGAGCTCCTTATGCTGGTCCTTCTGACGTTAAGTTAGCATCATTGGCCAAACTTATTAGTGAAGGTCTAGCAATTTATTATGCTACCCTCAATTCCTAGATTGCCCAAATGGGTAAATCTAATTGGCTAACTAAAGGTGAAGAGGACCTTAAATTTTTATATGACAAAATTAGGGGAAGTAAGAACTATAATGACATTAGAGAACTATTCACTCATCTTGGAACACTTCACTCCCATGCTAATATTGATAAAGCTAATATTAGACACTTCCAGAATATTCTAAATGCCCCTCCTCCAACTTTTGACTCTTCTCTTCCTTTTGGCAGATCATTCCTCCCCTATTTGATCCTTTTGCTCACAGCCCTTATTTCTGATGCGGATATTAAGAAGGTTGTTTTCTCCAGCTCCAATAACTACACCCCTAGGTCTGATGGTTTATCTTTCAAATTCTACTCCAACACATGGGATGCTTTTATTCCTCGTGTTTGTAAAGTTGTGCACCACTTTTTCAAGAAGTGCTACCTTCCCATGATAGTGAAAGCTACAAGGATCTCTCTCATCCCTAAGCATCCCAATGTTGGACATATAAATGACTACCAGCCTATCTCCCTTTGCAATATCTTATACAATACAATTGCCAAAATCCTTGTCAATAGATTAAAACCTATTATGCCTTTCATTATTGATCCCTCCCAAGCTGATTTAATGAAGAACAAGATGACCTTTGATAATATTATTGTTGCTTCTGAAATTCTTTCTGATTTCAATATTGTTAAAGAGGGTTTTTTTGTGATAAATTTGATATCTCAAAGCTTTTGATTCAGTTTCTAGAGAATTTTTACTCTGGAGGATGAAAATTATTGGGTTCCCTAACAAATTTTTTTTGTTTGATAAAAGATTGTATAGAAGATACTTTATTTTTCTATATGCATTAACGATAATTTGGAAGGATTCTTTTACTCTTCATGTGGGCTGAGGCAAGGGTGCCCGCTCTCTCCTTACTTATTATGTATTATGATGGATTATGTTTTGACTGTCTTGGAATCTTTTGCTCTTAACGATTCAATTTTTGGTTACTTTAGAAAAAATATGTGTATTACTAACCTCCTCTATATCGATGATCTTATTTTTTAATAAGGTTAATCATCCTAATGATCAAGCTCTTAAGAATATTCTTTAAACATTTGATAAGGTGTCTGGGCTCAACATTAATTATTCTAAACGTTATATTATATTCTCCAGTACTTCTTAAGCTTGATCAATTATGTGAGCTTTTGATGCACCTTGGTATAAAAAATAGCCAACAAATCAATACAAATTTAGTAAATAATGGATTTTTATTGATAAGAAAAAAAAATATGAACAAATAAATTCGATGGTCCTCTTTCGAGAGGAGCACTGTCTCTCCCAAACCCTAGAAGTCACTAGGATTCCCCATAAAAATAGTGGACAAAAAACACTCATAAAATTATGCATACAAAATATCTCTTGATCTCCAAGTCTAGGGTTTGCTGAATTTGTAATGGTTCGTTGAATGTATTTTATTTGAGAGTGTTATAGTTTTCTTTTTGTGAGGATTGCATCTCTGATACCATTTTGATGAGCCTTGGTATCAAAAACAACAACAAACTCCATGAGATTTAACATAAAAACAAAATTTTAATGGTAGAAAATCAAATATGAACAAAACAAGATACAATGGTACTCTTTCAAGAGGAGGACCTTCTCTCCTAAATCCTAGATGCTACTAGGATCCCTCACAAAAAAAAAAAAAAACTAGAGCACAATCAAATCAAATTATACACGAGCTTTTTTATCATCTCTTTTATTCATCCCAATCAGCTCTCCATTCAATTTTCAGAGTTGAAAACCATTCCTTCATCCTGGATTTGATTTGCTCCACTTCATCTTCAAATGCAACAACCTTCTTTGTTGCTATTCATGGATCTAATTCAAAAAAAAAAAAAAAAAAAAATAAATGCTTACACTTTTACAAATTCTTTTCTTCAAACAACAAAAAATCAACCACAGGCAGGAAGTACAAAAATAAGTCCTCTTAAATTATCAAATATTCCCTAATTAGAAAATATCCCCTCCAAATCATCCCTCTCCAATTAAAAAATATTCTCAAATTAATTCTCTTCAAATTAGCCCCCAAATTAGTCCCAAGTAATTCCAAATATTCCTTTTGCACTGCATTACTTTTTCAGGCAATCAAAAATCCCCTAAATAGCTAGTTACTAACACATGAATTTATTGTTTGACATTAATTTAAAAGAATAATTTCAGCTACATCAAATTTATGCTTTGTCATTCAACATAAAAGGAAAAAAAATCTCAAAAGGCTATTGCAAGATAGTACATTTGATAAATATTTAAAAATTATGATAAATATTTGAGATAATTTAAATTTAAACATCACATACATTAAGTTTATGTCTTAACATTAAATATTAAAAATAAAAAATCTCAAAAGTGTAAATTTGGTTATAAAATAAATTAGCTCTGTGAATTTATTTTACTTTATGTCTTTCCACCTTCTATTCATCCTCATCAGAACACATCATGTAAAAATTTGTCTCAATTTTTTAAAAAGATGAATTCTATTGAACTGTTTGGCTACTTATTTTGAGATATAGCAATTTATAGGCCTATTTTATTTGTTTGTTTCTATCAAATTTAATTAAGTTATAATTAAATATAATTAAGTATTCAACAAATAACTAATTAATAATTTACCAAGCGAATTAAATAATAACTTAAATTTAGAAAAAATAAATTAAAAAAATAACATTAATTAACAAAAGATAATAATTTTTTATTAAATAATACTAATTATTAAAATTAAATTAATTATGTAATACATATACATTATTTTGCTGTGGCATTGGTGTGCTCATTTGTGGAGTTACCATGTGGAGAGCTTCCTGTCAAGGACTTAGCAGATGTGGGCATTTTTCCGCCAGTAGCCGAGACAGGGCCAGATGAAGCAGGGTGGGAAGGGGGGATGACAGAGCTGGAGCTATCTTGGTCCGAGAGGGCAGAAAATTTGTTGGTGGTTGGGATGGGAGGGGAAGGCTTATGAGGAGGTGGAGATTGGGTGTTAGGAAGATTGGCTATCTGTGGGGAATGGGTGGTAGGGGGATTGGAGTCAGTCAAAGGGTGAGAGCTAGAGGAGTTTGGTAGCTCAATAGGGTCAGTTGAAAAGTTGTCATTTTGGCTGTTCGGCAGGATTCAGAATAAATCCCGCGTAAATCCTGCTCAAATGCTTGCATGCCGCTACCAACCAACCCCTACAAAGCATCTGGAGGTAAAATATCCTAATAGCCCGTTTGCTGCCGTCACTTCCATGGCCGTGGTTTCCTCCCACTGTCTTCACCCTGTCGATGGAAAAAACCCGCTTCCATCACTACCGCCACTGGTTTCCACCCTCCAGCGACCAGATATTCTTCTTCTTGCTCGGGCGAGTACAATCTTGCGTCAAGAGGGTTCAGCTGCGTGTACTCGGTTAGATCGGTTTCAGATCTAACTCGCCGAAGCAGATTAAGCTTTTCGGTCCACCATCGGTGAATGCTACTCTCCTCTCTACCTCAGATATAGAGACAACTTGGTGCTCCAATTGCGGCGGTAGAATGACACGCGAGCTTCATTGCTGCCGGCAGGTGACCTCGAAGACCTAGCAGAGATATGTGAGCACGGGGAGATGAATCTTGCGTGCGTCGGAATTGCCGCTCTGATGACGAAGATTTTACTCAAGGTAAGGAATCCGCTCCTTTTTGAGAAATTACTGCAAATTTTAGCCGTCGACAGCGCTCTTCATCGGCATGCTTCAAAAGACTATAAAGAGCAAGCTGCTTGTTTGGCTTATTCGCTTCTGCTTAAAGAACTTTGTCAAAGCATGAGACTAATTTAAGTTTTTCAATATTTAATTCTAAATATGTTCAACCAAACAGAATAAATCTTCTCACTGAATTTATGTTACATGCAACCAAACAATTCGATTAAAGTAAAATCCAATATACCTATTTTGCACTACATTATAAAAATGCATGCTTTTTAAGTAAGGATCTTGTTAAAAGCCAGTTGAGAATTATCAAGAGCGATCAGCCTCTGCATGCTTGTCTCATTTACAAGCTGAAGTCTCTCAAAAATAATTTCATTCTCGACCTGATTATTTGTTTTTCGAAATATGAGTCTCAGAGGAGAGTTGACAACCATGGCTTATGGACTTGTTAGCATAACACTCACTCTGTTCTTGTTTGCATTGGATGCTCTGTCAGTGTGTATGAGGGCATTAGCTCCTCATCCTCTATTTCTAAATCAGCAATAAATTCTTTAAGAACTAGGGCTTTGACTATTTTTCAAAGAATATACTCAATTTCATGTTTGTTTAGCTTGATTAATTACTTTCTTACCCTTCCTAAAAACTTAGGTTTTTGTAGCACATATCTCAGCTGAGATACGCATAGAAATGTGACTGGAGCCGCTTGTTGATGTAACCAAAGCTAAAATGAGCTTATCTATACCAACATAATAGACATGCAAGCATATTCCTGATTCCTCATAGACCAAGGCTGAAGTTATTGTTGAGCCATTGACTCCTAAGTAAATTAGTTGTGGTTTGCTTAGTCTGGGACTACAAAGGAGAGGCGGCTACGCCAAGTATAGCTTTTGTTCTTGGAAAGTTTTCTCATGGTCCTCCGACCAATTGAGTCATTTGTTTCTTTAATGCTTTGAAAACTAAATCTCTCCTTTCACATGATTAGGAAATAAATTGACTAAATGCATCTAGTTTATCAATTTGTTTGCAATAATTCAACCACCTGAATATGGAAGGAGATCAGCCGCTATCAGCGTGATCCATGTGAGCCTTCCACGTATCTCTATGCTGGCCGTGGGATCAAGGGCCAAGGGATGGTTGAGATTTAACAGCGTGATCCATGTGAGCCTCCTACGAATTCCCATGCTAGCCGTGGTATACACTCCTCAAGCTGGGGAATACAGATCTTTCATTCCCAGCTTGATAATCAGTCCCAGAAAGGTAGAGCTATCAAGTTCCTTGGTAAGAATATATGCAACATCGATCTCATCGTTTTCCTACACCCCAAGTATCTTGGTTTCACCTTCAATAAACTCCCACCGCTCTTTCTCTAGGAGCAACACCTATATATCATCATCATACAAAATTCTATGCATTCTTGTACTTTGATCAAAAGAATCAACAATGCCATCTTAAAATTTTTGATATATGGCCACCAAATTTTTATCTTTGAACCAACAATTGTTTCATCCAAGCCTTTCATATGCTTTCATGGTCCAGAAGCCTCTTGTACGCCTTGAGCATGCTTCCATCTTGATTTTGTTTTACTAGTATCTTTAACATGGCTATGATCTTTAACCAAATCTGTCAATGTAGATTTTTTAGAGGAGAGAATTTCCTTTAATTTCAATTCTTTGTCTTCAGCCTCAGCATGCTTAACTTCTTTCTGCATCTTAGTGCCAGCATTTTGCTTGTTTTTCGAGAATCTCACTCTAATTTTTTTTTTAAATTCATTTTTACCTCCATTACTTGGAAGCTTTTTGTCAGAATTATTCTAAGCTTTTTTTCTTATTACTAACTCCTAAATGATCATTGCTAATTGGCAACTACGATGAATCATTTATTCCTCCTTTGCGAGAACTTAGATTTGACGTTCTATCAGGCTTTGATGTACTTGAATCCAAGCTATGTTCAAAATTAACTATAGATTTTTCACTATGATGGTGGAATTCAACATTTTGCTTTGCAACCATGGAATCACCTTTCTCATTATGAAAAGATCCATTATTCGTCACGGGTTTAGAAGATCTGTCTACAACTGCAACAGATTTTTCAGAATAAAAAATTTCACCTTCCTGTTGTGCAGATCCCTGAGGCGAGTCATTAGAAGGGAACCGCTAGATAAGTTATGGTCAGCCTTCTGATTTTCACTAGAAGCATTCATTTCATTTTGTATCAAAGTATCAGGTTTCCCTTGAAATACAACAACAACAACTTTGTCGTAATCACTTAACAGAGCACCATTGCCATTAAATAATTTATTCAATAAGGCTTTAGCTTTAAGGAACAGTTAACAAGCAGTTTCTTAGCTAGCTTCTTGATTGTGTGCAAAATATTTTTTTCAACAACTTTCACACCATCCAAAAGACACGAAAGAAGATGTACATAAATACCTTTAGTCTCCTCTAAAATAAGTGTCATGATAATCTCTATTGAGGAGAAGAAAATATTAGAATGCTTTGACCTTATTGTCTTCAGGAAATGCTGAAATATTTCCAATATCAAATCAACACAATCAAGATCTGACATCAAAACATAGGATCAGACCTTTGCAACAGTTTCAAGTATTTAAACCCTCTTTAGAAATAAGCTGCTTGACATCTCATCCAATTAAATTCTTGAAAGCTCCAACAATCTGCCTAAATATATCCTTCATTATATCATCATCATATGCAGCATTTGGTGCTATTATTCTTGTTATTTCACTAAGACAAGATGCAATGGAAACATTCACATCCATGTTTACGTGCCCTAGAAGATTCTTGGCAATCAATGCCTTCATAGCAAGCTAAACAATAGTCAACATTGAAGTAGATGGAGATTGCTCCATTCTTGACAACAAATTTTCAGCTTTATCAAAGAAGTAGCAGAAGTTGTTGTATATCAGATGGATACACCAGCTTATTCCTGATGTCTTTGACCCCATCCTCTAGCATTAAATCATCAGACGACATTTCCATAGATGTGCACGAGAGAGGCCGCAGGTTCGGCAAGAAGGGCTCCAAGTTCTTAGTCCCTTGCAGGTGTGCACAAAACCACCGATCCAAGCGTTCAGCTCTTCTCAGGCATGCATGTAGAAAAAATATGCACGACACCTCCCGACGCTCGGTTCTGCTTTTGCGTAGGTAAGAACGTATGCACAGAGGCTCGAACTCCTTCGCACGTACGTGGGTTCCTACTTGCTCCTCTCTGCTCGACTTCCAGGAAGAGATGCATGAAGCAGATAACCAAGAGGAACACTGCTCCTCTCTCTATCACAAGTGGGGATGAAAATTGAGGCTGATGCCGTCGTTCCCAGGAGGATGTCCTGGCTACTATCCAGAAGCACGCAGGAGGTCCTACGCTTGACTTCTCTTGCTTTTGCTCGTTTGACTCTGGACGTCACACTCAAAAACTAAGACTAAGCCCGATGTTGTTGTTTGTAGGTGGTCGTGGCCGCTATCCATACACACGATTTCTTGTCCTATGTAGTCATACTTACACGAGAGGAGGCTTTAGCTTGGCGCCGCTCGGTTTCGCCCAGATGCACGTAAGAGTAACACTCCCGCTCGATCTCTCCTCAAGTTTGGATGCACGAGAGACTCTCATCTCCTCTTTTTTTGGCCGCGGTCACGAAACAGAGGGCACGAGCGGTTTCAACCTATTGACTCTCCTTCGATCTCCAACGACAATGAAGGCCTCTTGCTACTCTTGGCTTCCTTCAATTCTTATTTCCCAATGATTTTGACAATGAAGGCCGGTGGAAGCATCAATTTTCCTCAAAATTCCAGTAATGGAGGTCAGTGGTGAGAATCTGGCTATGAGACCATGTTAAATTCAGAGAATTGGAGAGGGAAAAGGATTAATTTTATCATACAAAACTTTCTTTTTTTATAGATCTATACAAGATGTCTTAATAAATAAATAAATAACTACATAATTATGCATAATTTCCTTAATATAATCCTTCCTAAATCAGCCACTCAAATATGGAATGAGACCGGCGTGATCCAGGTGAGACTGTCACGGATCTCTATGCTGGCTATTGGATCGAGGGCCAAGGGACGGTTGAGATTTAATAGCGTGATCCAGGTAAGCCTTTTACTAATCCCCATGCTAGCCGTGAGATCAAGGGCTAAGGGACGGTTGGGATTGAACAAATATATAATTTGCCATTTTCATTCCCCCCATTAATTCATGCCCATAGCTTGGTATTTTATGGCCAGGAAGAATCTACTTTTGTAGATTGCTGACTTGATGACAACTCTTTCAATCTTGTATTACTTTGTAAATTGAATAATTATGATTGCATTCAATATATTCTATATTAATATAATTGATGATAAAAAATGTTAAGCTTTTTAAACTTACATATGCCACAATAAATCTTATATCCACTGATGAAGCATCACTTTACCTTTGTTGGGTATGGGTATACTACTCGGATAAAATCAATTTCCTACCCTCACATTTTCCTACAACATTACATTACAAATATTTTATAAATGCGCGCGCGTGTGTGGAGTATTACTTATTATCATGCTTTATTGAAGGAATGGATTCACCAATGTTGAGCAAAGAACCCACGACACTATAATCAAGGTTCTAACTTATTATGCTCTTTTTTCTAGTATTATCTGCAAACTTCCAAATAGCTTATAATTTTGCTTGTATCTCCTCTCTAATCCAATTAACCTTTCCCTAATATGATGCACACTATTTAAGATGTCCCCAAGTCTAGTTGGAGGCCCAACTATCAAAATTTCTATGAATGATGTTATAATGGCGGGGTAGCTATTGAAAGCTCCTATTATATATTAGAAACATAATTAAAAATATTTATGAGAAATTTAATATAATAACTTGCACTAAAAAATTTATGTCTCAAACTCTCTTTAATAAGAAAATGTCATTTAAAATTGTTGTGTAAAAGTCTTTGAGTTGTTTGTTTTTAATAATTGGTTTTCAAATAGATTCAGGTAATGTTGAAAAGCAGTTGACAACAAACACTCCATAAAAAAATACAATAATTACCATTCATTTCGAATAATTTTGCTTCACTTTAATGAGCATATTTGCTTAAATTTGATGTTTATCCATCAAACATGTTTAATTCTTAATCCACTTTAATATAATATTTTTTATTTGAATTAAAATTTTATTTTTCTTTAGGCTTTATTAACTTCTTGTTGCATAATTTTTACTGTTCCAAATCTTTGTTTTCTATAATGCTCTTTTAAATCCAACAAATTCTTCAAACTATCTTTAGATTTTCCTTTCATATCCATAGTAATATTGAAAATATTATTTAATGTATTTTTCTCTTTAAGCATGCCATCTAGATTATAGTGCATCAAGTTTATACTTTAGTATGGTAATAATTCTCAAGACTATGCTTTGCTTGATCGAATTAGTGTGTGCTCTATAACCTGATAATTTAGATTTTGACAATGCAGGAAACTCAATAATTTTTGTAATTAGGAACTTATCATATTTGATTGCTAGTCGATCTCCATAGCATAATTAAATGCACAACTCATTCGTACTACACAACCAAGAAATCTATAAGCCCAAGCATTGAATATTCATTTATTTCATAGCTATCTATTAGTTATGGAGTAGATGGTGAAATAGATGGGGGATATTATTAGTATCATTCAAGTTGGATGGTTGAAGTGGAGGAATGCATCGAGTTTATTGTGTGATAGAAAAATACACTGCAAACTTAAGAGATTTTTTTTTTTTTTAAACTTAAGAGATTTTATAAGGTGATGGTGAGACCTGTAATGTTTTATGGCATAAAATGTTGGCCATTAAAAGAGAAATATAAAATTAAGCATTGCAAATATGATGATGCTAAGGTGGATGAGTGACTTTACCCTTAGATACAAAATGAAATGATAATATACGTGAATGAGGTTGGGGTAGCTCTAGTGGCAGATAAGATTAGAGAGAGTCGCCTTAGTTGGTTTGGTCACATAAAATGTCAACCTTTCGATGACCCTATTAGGAGAGTAGAAGCATTTGATCTGGCCTATTTTAAGAAAGGTAGTGGAAATCTAAAAAGATTTTGTTAAAAAGTATTAAAAATAATTTATTTAAATTATGTTTAAATGATAATTTGACTCTATAGGACATAATGGAGAAAAAAATATTCATGTAGTTAACGGCACGTAGTGGGAAAAATGTTTGTTGTTGTTTCTGTAGTGGGAAAAATGCTTGTTATTGTTTCTATAAGTTACGAATTCTCTCATATATTCATTTATCTATCAACGTAGTCATTACAAACAAACCTCCCAATACACCTTCTGAGGTAATATTTATTTAAAATACTTATGATAAGGCTTGTGTAAGTGCTGGTTTTTGGCTTGGTCATTTTAAATCAAATTTGCTTGTGTAAGTGCTGGTTTTCGGCTTGATACTTAGGTCCAATTCCCTTAGTCTTCTTTTCACCATTACAACATAGAATTATTTTGGCATCTAGTATAATTGCCTCAACCACATATATTAAGCTCTTAAAAATGAGACAGCAATCCATTAGCAACACATTTACCTTCTAACAAGATATATTGGTCTCTTACAGAAGATATATTGGTCTCTTACCAAAACACATGCTTCGGGTAATCGGGCCTTGCTTGGATTCTTTCTAACGGATTTACCAACAAGAAATATCTTAAGCTAATGATTCTCGTGATATAGATTCATTATGGAAAGGTTCTAATTGATGTATGGATTCAATTTTGAATTATTTTGCAATACTAATCATCTGAAAATGGTTGATGTAAAACGGAGACGCCGGCTTTGCTACGGAGAGGATCTCCTCTCCAAAATCTGAACACAAGCCTAGGTGAGGCCTTGGAAAATTTCAGCCTTGATGGTGAAGAGGAAAACTGAGAAGAAATTTAGATTTTGGGAAGGGGATGGGGAAGAAGTTCCAAAACTCCTTTTAAAATCTGTAATATTACTTCAGAATTTTAATCAAAATCTGAGAGCAAATCGAGGGGTAAACAGCAGCTTTTGACTCTTAGAAGTCTTGGACAGCAACTCGTCTTCCCACACAGCAGCTAGAGGTCTTCTGAGGGCTGAGGAAGAATGGTGGACAGCAGTTTTCTTAGGTTTGGAAGAGGGGACAGCCTCTTCTAGCATCCAGGAATTTCTGGACAGCAAGTTGGGGTAGCCACGGGTGCAGAACAGCTGCTATTCTTTGTTGAAATTCCCTGAGTATGGGAGAGGAAGCAGACAGCCACCACGAGCTCTCTGGATGCAGCTGGAAAATTCTGGCCAGCCACTTACAATGGCTTGGGAAAGCTTGGACAGCACTCAATTCATGGGGAAATTGGGAATTAATGTGAGAAATAGAAATTAAATAGAGTTGGGGGAATTCGGGTAAGAGCAAGGCGGGATCCAAGGAAATCTGAGGGAATTTAACTCCTTAAATCAGTGATATGACTTAGGAAAATTTAATAGGAAATAATGTTCTAGGGAGGATTTGGCTATGGAGAGTTACGGGAGGTTGCTGGAAAATAATTGGCTGAATTAAACCACTCTCAATTTGAATTTGAGTTAACTAAAATTCAGGGAGTGATTAGGGAATCATTAATGACAAGGAATAATGGGAATGAGAGAAGAGTGGGCCGGCCTAGAGAGAGGAAAGAGAGATTAATTCAAATTCTGAAATTAATTTCAGGATTTGAATGAAAATGGGGGGAAATTAATTTGAAAATTGATTTCAAATTAAGAGGCCATTAATGCCTTAATTGGGGAATTGATGGGAATCAATGGGGAGCCCAATGAGGGGGCCAGCGATATGGAGAGAGAAAGGGGGAGTTAGGGAAAGAGGGAGAGGGGTTTCCAAACATGAATGATGACTAGAAAAAACTTTAAATAAATCCAAATCAATTTAATTTTAGATTTGAAGTTATTCAAAATTTTCCATAAATGGAATTTCCCAATTTGGAAAGAATTTGAATTTTGAAATTCAAATTCCAATGAGAACTAGGGAAGGGAGATGTGGGGAAGTGGTGGAGAGGGAAGAAGCCAGCGGCAAGGTGGCCGGCGGGTAGGGGCTCCAATGATGGCGAAGATAGTGAGAGGTTTGGCTCCTTTCAACTATTGGTCGTTGCTTGAGGGAGATTGTGGTGGAGAAGAAGAATGTTGCTTGAAGAGGGGAGAAAGGAGATGAACAAGAATATACGAAAAAGATAGAGATAACTAACGAACTCACAAAGAGATCGTAAGAACCGCGAACCTCAGACTCTTCCAAAGATTGACGGGTATTGCGTTTGCCCTCACCTTGGGCTTTCCATAGAACTCACACAGAGATCTAGGAGAGTTGAACTCACCAAGAGATCAAGAAAATATGAACTCACAAAGAGATCAAAAGTAGAAATTTTCATTCATCATAATCATCATTCTAATACAAGAGAATGAGCCTCTATATATAGGCCTCAAGAGAAATTAAAAGACACATTTTCCCCTTGGGCTTACATAAGACAAGAGGGTAAAAAAAGAAAAATTGCGAAACTAAATTAAAATACACTTAATAAATGAAAATAAAACAAAGTGATCTCGGTCGTCGATCTTCAGCTCCTCCTCGGATTGGCATGGATGGTTGGATGTCCGCATCAATGGTGCATCGATTTTTTTGATGGATTTTGTTCTTCAATGTATTTAGAATTGAATAGAAATAAAAAAAGCCGGAAAACTTATTTATAGAAATCTATTCATTTGTGAGGTGTCAACATATGCCCAATTTAATGATTCGACTCAATTCGAATTATCTAAGATAAACAAAATTATAATTAATCTATATTTTACACATATTACATGTTTTCACTTTTCACAAATACATACAAAATCATCATGTTATTTTATATTTTCAAGATTTTAAGAAAATGTCCGCTTGTCATGCAACATCATGAAACCTATTTAATTCCTTGCACATTTCTTATGTTTTCAAGGTACATTTTTAGGAGGTAGGAGGTGGGGCATTCAACATGTTCTGATAATGGCTAATGGAAGCTTTAGCAATATCAGTATGAGTGTAGAAAATTCCATGGTCAGTAGAGATTTCTCTAATAAAATTGTTCTTCTTCCTTCCTCTGATTTTGCCATAAAAGAAATTTCAAGTCATCTTCCCCTTTAGCCGACCGGTTTGGTTTACCCATTTGTGCAATCCAAGAATGAAGAGCTGCATAGCAATTTACAAGATCATACCTAATGAGTTTAACCTGAGAGACTAAAAGCTCATTAGAAGGATTAGCATTAAGAAGCACCAAGTAATCGTTTTGCCAGTTATCTAAATCTTGAATAACATTTTTGATATGATTTGAAGACTGCCATTTTTTAACCTTGATAGCAACTTTCAGTTTTTTGAGCTTCAAATAAATTAAGGGAATTATAAGGTCAGAAGCTATGTTGCACCGATAATAAATAGGTGAAAGATCAAGGGTAAATGGGTAGTGGTTGGATGGACGGCCGATATTGAATCCCTTGATCATGCACCGTTCGTTAGACATTTGAAGGCCTTAATGATGTCGGAATTAAGCGATCTTGGGCTCATTGGATTTGTCTCGTCGAGCCGCTCGATTCGACTATAAGCATGTCATGTTTGGAAACCGTTTGCTAACCCAAATTGTGGTTTGAACCTTCCAAAAGCGCTTCGGGTCCTTGATTTGGACTCATTTAGGCTCGGATTGAGTCTAATTTGGTGTCGTTGGGTTCGTATTTCCGAGACGTTCAGTTCAACTGTAAGTTTGCTGAAATCGGAGTTCGGATGGTCCCAATTTTAATTTCGGAATTTTCCAACTTGATTTTGCATCGATATTCGTGCCCGATCAACATAATTTTTTGAGGACCTATCAAGTATAATGCAGCTATTAGTTTTCTTGTGACAGAGACGTCTGGCGTAAGCAAGGGAGATGTTGAGGTTTGTTAGCCTGGATGGTGGAGATTAGGAGAGCCCAAATGATGGCTGATTTGGAGTAGCTTTATTATTTGTTTTGATTGATGTTATAACCTCCCCACAAGTTGATGATCGGTTCTTGGAGCGTCAACTTGTCCCTTAGCATAATAAACCTCTTGATGGTTAGGTACTTTGTGAAGATATCGATAATTTGATCCAGAGTTTGGATGTGACTAACAATTATTTGGTTTGATTTTAATGCATTTGGTCCAAGCATCAAATATGGTGTTAGCAAGAGCTATGATTGAGATGTTATCGCAATATAGTGTCATGGCCAAAGTTGTTGAAATGGCGAACTTCTGAAGTATTTGTTGAAGCCAAATAATGTTAGTGGCAGCAATCGTGAGAGTTTTGTATTCAGCTTTTGTGGACAATCTCGCAACGATGGGTTATTTCTCGACTCATCAAGAGATGACAGTAGTGCCTAAATATGCGAAAAAGCTTATTATTGATTTGAGATCTAGTGGGCACTATCCCTATACGAAATATATTAGGTCATGAGTTGTAGGTTGTTATGATGAATGAGATGAATGGGAAGTCCATATTTTGAGTGCCCCTTTGATGTATTGAAGTAGTTGCTTGAGATGTTGAAAATGGAGATTGAGGCCTCGTTTGGTAGCAAAACTCCTTTCTTGATGAGATCGGTTGTTTCAAAAAGGCCTTTGATGTTTTGAAGTAGTTGCTTGGAGTTAGGAGGTGGGGCATTCAACATGTTCTAATAATGGCTAATGGAAGCTTTAGCAATATCAGTATGAGTGTAGAAAATTCCATGGTCAGTAGAGATTTCTCTAATAAAATTGTTCTTCTTCCTTCCTCTGATTTTGTCATAAAAGAAATTTCAAGTCATCTTCCCCTTTAGCCGACCGGTTTGGTTTACCCATTTGAGCAATCCAAGAATGAAGAGCTGCATAGCAATTTACAAGATCATACCTAATGAGTTTAACCTGAGAGACTAAAAGCTCATTAGAAGGATTAGCATTAAGAAGCACCAATTAATCGTTTTGCCAGTTATCTAAATCTTGAATAACATTTTTGATATGATTTGAAGACTGCCATTTTTTAACCTTGATAGCAACTTTCAGTTTTTTGAGCTTCAAATAAATTAAGGGAATTTATAAGGTCAGAAGCTATGTTGCACCGACACGGATACGGCGACACGGATACGACATGATATAGATATAGGACACGTCAATTCTTAAAAATACATGATAAGGGTACGGCGTGGACACAAAATTATAATTTATAAATCATACATAAAAATTAAGAAAATACTCAAAGCATAATATTTGAAATTACAAAAATGAAAGCAACATCATTTGTAACCTTGTAACTTATAATATCAAAATAAAATTAAGCATTAAATGTCTAGTACAACAACATAAGCATAAACATAAATATGATGCTGTCTTTTTTTCGGATTTTTTTTTTTTTCAACGGACACCGTATCAGATACTCGTTCGTGTCTTTTTGAAATTAAATAATATTTTAATTGGATATGGCTTTATCGTATCTAACACGTATCAGTACAGTATTGGAGACGTATTACACAGTATAGCGGATAAATCACACCTTCATAAATAGGTGTATCGATGCAACATAGGTTAGAATACTGATGTTCATAAGACCAAAATAACAAAGGTAGAGGATAAAACATTTTAGAAAAATTGCAGAAGATGAGAGAAAAATCAGAGAAGGATCAGTCTGGAACCCGATTGCAGCAGAGAAGAAAGCCAAGCAAATTAGTATTACTACTAATTAAAAAGTAGCTGCTAGTTACTCTGGCAGATTTTTTTTTTTTTAATCTCCAAATTCGCGTCTTTTTCAAACTCTTCTATCATGCATTCCATTGCCACCTTAAATTAATCAAGACATAATTGCTTCGTACGGCGCTATAATCATAGGGATCAGTGTGGATAATTTCGATTGGAGACAAGGACGCGTGAAAGAGAGATTGATAGATTACTGTATAATTTGTTGTAGATTGCTACGCTTGGAGACGTCATATAGTATTTAATTCATGAAACACGTTTTTTTATTATTATTAAGCAGATTATCTATATATTGAAAATTAGGAACAAATATGGAGACATGAAAAAAAAAATTATTTTTGAGGTATTTGATGGGATGCAATTAAAATATAAATTAAAAAAAATAAAATTTAAGGAATTAATGAGTTGGATGCAAATTAAATACAATGATTTTTTTTAATATTGTTATGATATGTATTTTAACTTAGGAAAAATAATCTCTTTATTTTTCTATGTTATTATTTGAGAGATTGAAGGTGCAATCATAGAATGATTAGGTAAAATTTTATATGTAATTAAAACTATATTTTGGAATAATTCAAATCAATGAATTAAAATGTTTTTATATTAGAAATTATTGTATGACCTAATCATATA